>NC_054469.1:111115085-111252585 GCF_017639515.1 Carcharodon carcharias
AATTTATGTTATCAGAACCAATCAAAATCATCCTCTACACTACCTCCAAGGAAGTGAAAGCCAATTGAATACCTTTCCTGTTGCTTTGTTAGCAGTTAGTAAAAATGAATGTAAACCATTTACACCTGTGAGGCATAGGGCAAGATTTTAACTCACACAAAATCCATCCACTTTATATAGATTCTAATTTGCAACAGATGTGGTGATGTGTGTGCAGTTTTGATCTCAACATTTAAGAAAGGATATACTTGCATTGGAGGCTGTACGGCGAAGGTTCACTAAATTGGTCCGTGGGATGAAAGTGTTGTCCTATGATGAGAGGTTGAGTAAATTGGACTTACTTTCTCTGGAGTATAGAAGAATGAGAGGCAATCTCATTGAAACCTATAAAATTCTGAAGGGGCTTGATAGAGTGGATGCTGAGAGATTCTTTCCCCTGGTTGGGGGATCTAAAACATGGCGGCATAGTTTCAGGGTACAGGATCAATCATTCAGGACTGAGATGAGGAGAAATTAGTTCATTCAAAGGATTGTGAACCTTTTGAATTCTCTACTCCTGAGGTTTGTGGATGCTCCATCATTGAATACATTAAGGCTGGGATAGAGAGTTTTTTGCCCTCTCAGGGAATTAAGAGGTATGGATACAGGGTGGGAAAATGGAGTTGAAGCCCAAGATCAGCCATCATTGTGTTGAATGGTGGACTGGGCTCGATAGGCTGTATGGTCTACTCCTGTTCCTATTTCTTGTGTCTCGTGAACACACCTAAAACATACTTAGAGAGAGAGAGAGAGAACAACCGAGAGAAAGAGAAACTGACAACTACTTTCCTGCTTCTAGTTTGACTCCTTTTTCAGAAAGTAAACAAATTGAATTTTAACAAATAAAGCATTTTTGAAGGAAACAGACACAAAAGTGGAGTGGGAGGGGAAGAGGGAAATGGGTTGAGACTGAGAAGGCCTCTGACAGCTCACCCCCTTTCTTTAAGAGAAATAAATGGAGCTTGGGTGTAGGAAAGAAATGAATTTCAGTAAAGCAAAAGAGAGGGTGGGATACAGGAGTTTAATGAATATTGCAAAGGTGAAGTGGTAGGGGCAGTGATAGCAATAAGTGAAGCAGTGGGAATGTGAAAGAGTAGGGGACAAAGTGTGAGTGAGAAGTTGGGAAATGCATGGGTGATTAAGGAGGGAATAGGAAGAGAACACCCAGAGGATATACTTTCCCCACAGCCTCCATTCCAGATGTAACCTGCGGCCATTGTTGACTCCTTTCCCTGTCACAGCACACCATGCAACTCACAACATTTAAAAAGATAAAAGAACAGAGAAGCTGAATGTTATAACATTCATAATCAGAGGCCCTGACTAAATCCAGAGAGTTTAAGGTCAAATTATTGCACGGCAGCTTGATAATTTAACTTAGCCTTAAAATTCTGGAAATAAAAGGCCATTGTCACAAAATGTGACAATGAAGCTTTCAGATTATCAAAACCCAACTGATATCCTTTATGGAAGGAAAGCTGACATGCATACCTGGTCACAACGTCTCACACTAACCCAATTGATTTTTAATTTCTCTCTGAACAGGCCTGCCAAGTTAGTCCTAGGGTGTGGGCATGGGAGTCAGGAGTGGCACTGGAATTCGGTGGCCTTTGGAATCATAGGGCAGCGGGAGGCTCTGGAATTGAAGGTGGCTTGAGAATGGAAGAAAAGAGGGAGACTGGGGCAATAGGGCTCAGGAAAGGGAAACTGGGTAATGGGGGCTGGGGGTAGAGGGAGGTTGGGGAATTTGAGTCAGGTAGAGAGAGTGATTGGGGAATCGGGGGCTGGGAGATGGGGAGGCTGAGGAATGAGGTCAGGGTGGGGGGAAGCTGGGGAATGGGGCAAGAGAGAGGGGGAAACTGGGGAACGTGATCAGAAGCAGAGGAAACTAGGGAATGGGGGCTAGAGGTGAGTGGAAACTGAGAAATGCAGGGTCAGTAAAGGGACAGGAGGAACTGGGGATTAGAGGACTGAGACTGGGGAAAAGGGAGAGGAGGAAAGTGGGAAACTCAAGCTTGAAAAGAGAGTGAGACTGGGGAATGGGGCTAGGGAAAAGACTGGAGCATAAGGGATAAGGGGGAAATAAAGATATTGGGGAATAGGGGCTTAGTGAGAGCAAGACTGGGAATAGGGGTTGAAAAGAAAGGAGCCTGGGCTGTGAGGGCTGTTGTGATCTGATGACATGCACCTTTAAGGGGCTTAAATTGTTGTCAATCATTATTATGTCAAGACAGGATGTGATGCATTAGTCTAATGACTTGTAAGTAGTTTGTAAGCCGTAGTGGTCAAGGTCAGACGTGTGCCTCACAATCTCCCAGTGAACATTAGCTGTAAATAGTCCTATCTTCAAATAAATAACCCATATTATTATTTCACCAATCCTTGTATATGATTGGTGCATTTACATTAAAGAAGAGGAAGAATATAACATGGTGGTAGCATAGTTTTTGAAGATTTGACTAAGCAGAATTCAAGCCTTTATCTTTCACATGCAGCAGAAGAAAACAACTGGTGTGAAAATGACACAACCATCAAAACCCAAGTGATTCTACAGCTCTGTAGGAATCCTACACACACTGTACACTCGCTCTGGGATTGCACCAAGATCCAGGCAGAAGATGTTGGGTCCTGGTAATATTGTTCACATTTGGGAGAGCATAAATAGTAAAAGTCTAACCGCAGGAACAGAAATTAAGCAGCAGACTGCAGGTGGTCCCACTCTATCTAGAACTCCACAGGCAGGAGAATTCAATACTGCTGAAGCTAAAAACTGGGCTGAGAAGACAAATGTATCTAGTAGCAGCCGGAAGAAGCCGGCAAAGAAGCCTTTTTCACAGTTTGGTTTCATTTTTGAAGTCTTCAGCCATTTTACCAGTCAAGTCACTGCTTCCTGGGTGGAGCTTAGGGCTAAAATGGGAAAATTCAAAAAGAGCTCAGCAGCGCTATCGTTGCAGTCGAGCAGTAACCTATGTCCAGCTGAAGCAGTGGCCACTAAAGGAAGTACAATGCAGAGGTGAATTAATCCTAAAACTGCTGATAACCTGATAACTACCAAAAGCTCCAGATAACATTAAAATTCCTGCAAAAGCTATAAGATGACCACAACATTTACAACATTCAATTGGAAGGCAACGGGTCTCCTATCTGAGTTTACTTTGTTCTGACAATGTGTCAGACTATGTTTTCTGCACCCCAACATTTCAGAACCAGATAGACAAGCCATTAAAATTAAAATTACTACAGGAAATGAAGGTCTCTACAGACTGAATATGTTACATCAGTCTGCCGACCATCTAAAAAAACCCAGATAAAATATGGTCAACACTTGAAGACCTCCAATGAGTTAAGCTCAACTTGTGAATACACCATCTTGAATTCATGTCCTTTAGGCAACAAACAACAGATGTTCCATACCTGGGATCCTTTACACTCAAGTGTTGCTACAAAAATTCACCTTGGTCATCCTAGATATTTTATTTTGTGGACACCACGGGTCCAGTGATCGCAGGTCTACCTGCATGCAAGGATCTGCCCTTGGCCACCATTCATGGTATCACCAAGACAATACAAAAGTCAGGGACCACAAGGAGCACCATTGGATACGCTGTGCTTACAATGGGAGAAGATCACCTAATTTTACAACACAGATAATCAGCCAACAGGGTGAATGGCACAATTTGAACTGAATAGATATACCCATTCCAAATATGTACACTTCACCACAATGTGGAACAAATGCAGAAATGTTATTTACAGACAAGTGCGGCAACAGTCCCAGTTGTCATTTATCGATACTCCCAGGAGTACATGACGCATTCTTCAAAAAACAGGGCACGATCAAAGTTGCCTATGATGTGGGTAACAAATTACCCAACCTGAACATCAGACAGAAAGTTTGAGTGCAACACCCAATTGATGGTACCTGGGATGCAGCAAAAATCATCAGCATATGCCCAGAACCAAGGTCGTATCAAATACAAACACCAAATGGCATGACAGTGCGATGAAACTGATGTCAAACCAGAAAAATACCACAACTAGAAGCACCGATATGTTTTAGAGACGTGTGAATTCATTGCCCTTTGTTAAAGTGCGTGCAGACACAATTTTATTTTCTTTTGCTTTCATTTAAATAGTTTGATTCTTTAAGAGTAAACCTCTAGTTAGAAAAAAAAGGGGGATGTTGTGATATGATGACATGCACCTTTAGGGGAGAGTATCTTAAACTGCATCCTAAACAATCATTACTACATCAAGACAGGATATGATGTATTAGCCCTATGAGTTGTAGGCAGTCTGTAAGTTACTGTTGTCAAGGTCAGAAATGTGCTTCACAGTCTCCCAGTTAACATTTTCTGTATATATTCTTCCCTTCAAATAAAGAACCCACATTATTCTTTCACCAATCCTATGATTGATATGTTTACATCAAAGAAGAACAAGAACACAGCAGGGGCTTGGAGGAGAGATTGCATAGGGCGGCTTTTAATATTGCAGTGTCATCGATAGGGCTATAGAAAAGAAGGTAAGAGTTCCAATACTGGGAAGGAGGTAAAATCAGAGGGCATCACCTTGTAATTGATTTTGAATCAGATGATCTGGCCTTTATCCATTGCTTTTTGTGGGACCCTGCAACAGTGACTACACTTCAAAAGTACTTAATTGGCTGTAAAGCACTTTGGGACAGCATGTGATTGTAGTAGTGGTTAAATAAATTCAAGTCCTTCCTTTTTTCTTTTCATTTTATAATTGGTTTTGTGGAATTTGTCATACATAAAATTGCTCTTGTGTTCATCCTCATGACAAGGCACTTTAAAATGTTTTACTGTACATGATGGGCAGGATTTTCAGCTTGCCGTGCAGGCACGTGCCCAACACAGAGAAGCATGAAATAGCAAGTGCCCGACCTCATCACGCACTCGAGCTATATTTCGGTCGGCAGGCATGCGCAAGAGTCAGCAGCCCGTCCGCCAACAATTAAAAGGGCTATTAAGCCCCTTAATCAATTAATTAAATTGAATTTTTCGCTGCCCGTCCAACCTTATGGTTGGTGGGTGGGCAAATAGGCCAAGCAGCCTTTGCATGTTTTGTGAAACCCCATCCATGGACGGAATGAGGCTTCAAACAGTGACTAAAAAACAATGAAAATGTTTAAAACTCATATTTCACACGCTCCTGTTCATGTGACAGAGTCACAGATGGGGATGTTTTCCTTATTTTTAAATTCTTTATTTTTAATGTTAAAAATCTTCAGCTCCCTGAGGCAGCTCTGTGCCTTCTATGGGCTTTCACTGCGCACAATCCTGGGCATGCGCATACTTCAGACCTCGTGCTCCTCCTGCCCCCACCCAGGCAGCACTGAGGTTATCAGCATACGTTTCACACTGGCTGGCTGTTAATTGGCCAGCAGGGTGTGAAGTAGTGGTCAGGTCCCGATCACGGGAGGGGGACCGTTGCACTGCTGCTCCCAGGCCCGCTCACAGCGCCCACCTGTCAAGGGAAAAATCCACCCCAATGTGTTTTGGGATATTTTGGAGGATCCCACATCCCAGCCTAATAACTGGTTTGAGACAGGGATTGTTAAAAAAAAGAAACAATAACCAGTGAAATATATGTTTATGTTTTTATTCATTAGTGTATAAGCAACCTAGTGCTGCAGTGCATTGTTTTATAGGAGGTTTGGGAAATCATGAGACATTTTGGTTTGTGCCTCAACATCTTTCTTTTAGACCTGACCACAAGCGTTTACAAAGGTTATGTGGATGGTTATAATCATCCAAAATCCTCAATTAGGATAGATGAACTAAGAGAAAAAGTATAGATTTTTGATTAAAAATGTAAATTAAATATATTTTCGTCCAACTACCATCCTGTTTAGATCAGCGGTAATGGAGCAGTAGCAGGACCTGATCATAGTGCAATACTTACTTCCCCATTGCTGCTGATACCTGCTGCCTTGTGTTTTGGTGTAGGCCAGGAAACGGCATTCAGTGTTTCTGCCTGAAACAGGTTGGAACATTGTTAAGTTATACAAATCAAGACACAATGACACAGGGTATCCCCATGCAATATGGATGATGCAACACACATTGCAATTCACACTCAATAAGATCGAATGCAAAGAGGTCAAATCTGCTGTCATTAAAGGGGGTGCTGGAGGCAACTCCTGAAGTGAGCCAGGCATGTACTTTGAATGATTGTTGTGCTTCTCCAGACCCCAAAGCGATATCCATGGAGGAGCCATCAGATTGTGCATCCACTCCCGCACTAGTTAATATTATTCAAATGAGGCTAAACAATGAAAGTCGGTGAGTTTTACATCATGAAAATTGTACCTGGATCCTATGTATGTCATTGAAGCCTGACTTGCATAACCTAATAAAGTAGCTCAGTCCTCTGATGAAGCTCGATGGGTGAGCAGTGAACTCACTCTCCCACTGCCCATCCATTGAATGAGGTGACTTAGAAATCAGCTTCATTGAAAACAGAATTTTAAAAATTGAGCTCAGATTGCATAAATATCAAGTGCATCCAAGAGTTATTTTGGCAATGTAAGTTCCACAATAGTGGCTTGAAACAATAGTCAAATAGCAACAAGAAAGCAAACTTATAGAGCATAACATATGGCAGATCAGACATAAAGATTTAAAAATATATTGTATTTGTAATTATTATATAAAATCCTTAGGAAAATGCATATGGTATGTCAGGAAGACCTTTGTAAGCAACAATTTGGAATTTTAACAAAACTGGTACAGAAGTATTTTAAGTGAAATGTATAATTGAATATAATGAATGATGTTTAATGTCTGTGTTTGTTCATACCATCCCAGTTGATATAGTGATACCATTTACTTTGATTCAGCCTCTAGGAACATGTACACTCAATCTATATTCATTTGCTAAAATTAGTTACAATTGCAGAATCTGCCTGTGGTGCTAACTTCTTGAGAATTCAGTAACTAACCAATATCACCAATTGAGGGATTCTAGAACTATCTGGTAGCAGCAATTTAGTGTTGGAACAACTGTTGAAATACTGCTTTAATATAATTCACTTGTAGACTTTGCAGTTTTTTTCCCTTCACAGGAATTTCTGGCAGGAGCATACTTCAGAAGTGTATTTGCATTAGTCATAAAAAGAAAAGGCTGAGCACAGCCTCAGTTACTGAGGTCCTGTCTGGTCCACGGAAGATAATATCTACCCTGAGGCATGGCCAAAGGCAGACTGATGAACTTAGTCATTTAGAGCTTTTCCAGATACTGTAAAAGTACAGTTCAAAATTTCACTTTCAGCAGTCCGCTGCTGAAAAGGGTTTGTAAGATCTGCGAAGCACATTTCTGTAACAATTAATTCTCTTGTACAATGTAAGTTTGTTTATCCTTAGTAAAAATTTGACCAAACATATCTTATCTGAAGACCTATCACAATTAAATTTGATTTATCACTGCAGTCTGTTCATTTCTTCATTTTGAAACACTCTTTAAAATGAAATACTAATGCATAAGACTTTAACCCTTGACTATCATCACTTATTTAAAAAATTGGGCCTGCTGAATAACCATTGATGCCGCGTATAAGTTGCCCTTGGAAGCTTCAAAAGAATCCCTCCAAAAACCAGGGTGGACTTATACACCGAATGTAAAAGTGAACCGCCAGTGTGGGCGGTCATCATTTTGAAATATCATCAGCATCAGGTGCAAAGAGTGAGTGTGTCTTAAGCTCACAGAGCTTCACAACAGAGCTTGTGTCACCAACTTGATCCCTTGCACCCAGTTATAAGGCACCAGTGAGTAAAACATGCATTTGTGGGATGAAAAACTGAGGCTGACTACTAATGAGAAGTGTATGTTGTGGCTGAAAAGGGGTGTCGACTTATATGCCATGTACATACAAAAATATTTTTGGAGCTGTAAAATGGGGTTGTTGTATATGCTGGGTCAATTTATATGCCACAATTTATGCCAATATTTCTCTCTATGCAGCAGCCTTGTTGTCCAAGAGTTACTAATCATGGCTCATGCCATGGTATCACAATGGAGCCTAGTGAGGAGGTAACCCCCAAGAATTACCTCAGCCAAATCAGGGATTGAGTACTTACTCGACAGAATCCTGCACCGCACTCTAGCCATCTAAACTAACTGAGATAACCAAACCCCATTCAATTAATAATACTTGTAAATCCATCAGACTGTAAAAAGCCAACAACTTTCATATTCATACTAAATCAATAAATATACCATGTAATAGTCATAAATGATAAGAGTTGCAGTTTGTCAGCCAGAGTGAAAGTTCCTCCTTAATGAAAAGAAAGAACTTGCATTTATCTAGCATCTTTCATTACTTATCAAGTCATCCCAAAATGTTTTAAAACTAATTAAGTATCTTTGAAATGGATTAACTGTTGTAATGTAAAGAAACACAGCAATCAATTTATGCACAGCAAGATTCCATAAAAAGCAATGAGATAAACAACCAGATAGTTTGCTCTTCATGGTATTGACTAACTGATAAATTTTGGCCAGATCAAGAAACTTTCTTAGCCACAATGATCTGGATTTTCATCTTTGAGGCAGGTAGCGGGAGTCATGAAATTTCCCAGCTTGTCGTGCCCGCCTTGGGGCAAAGTGCCATACAGATGGGAATTTTGTTCTGGGGGGTGGTGCCAGCAAGAGTCAAGCCCACCACCCATGGAAAGTGTTCAGAGGCAGCCACATGGACCGGGTGCCAAGGTGGGCTGTTTAGAAAGCTTGCCCTGGTGTTTTGGGGCTTCATCCAGTTATAATAAAAACAGTAAAGCCCTCTAACCTTCACCTCTCACACCCCTCACCACACCTCCACACTTCCCCATGCCCCACCCTTGCCACCATATGTGCTCTACCCACCCCCATGACCCATCATACCCTCCATGCCAAGTTATGCCCCCCACCTACCCCCATGGCTCCTCATACCCTTCATGCCAAGCTATGCCCATCCACCCAACCCCATGGCCCTTCACACCCACATTATGCATTCTTGGCTTAGAGCTCAGACATCCATTAGAATACTAAAACAGCTGTGCCACAGAGAAAGCATTGCTGGTTGACAGCTTTTGCTCTCTGATCTATTCTATCAATTTCACAATATTTATTTACACAAGATAAAGATGTTTTGAGTGCTTGCAGTTTCTGCTATTGATACATTAAAGGGTCTAGATGGTTGACACTTTTATTGGGCTGTAGTAAAAGCAATTTTTATGAATGAATGTTTTTTAAAAAACTTTTGTACCATATCCTATTGTCACTATGGTGGTAATTAGCTCTATACAGAGCGCATAGTGGGTGAATAGGCATGAAGGTGCCATAGTTGGGAAAGGAGGGTATAAGTGCCATGGGGATGGTGGAGGGGCATAGTTTGGCATGGAGAATATAAGGGGCCATGAGGTGGTGTGTAGAGGACATAGGTTGGGATGAGGGGCATGCGTAAGACCTTTTGAACTTATCTTTCAAAAGGTTCTCTAATTCAGGCTATAGTTCATGAACTCTCTGAGTTGCCGTGAGCTACGAACCCTTTAAAGGCTGATCCAACTCTGTGAGAGTTGTGGAGGACAAGGACATGGCTAGGGAGCCAGCCAGGTCAGGAGAGCAAGGTACTGGCCCACGCCCTTAAATAGCCCTAATCAGAAACTCCAGGAATAGGGTCGGGAATCCAAGAATTGGATCCGCAACAATTTTCATACTTCCATGGAGTCTCCCCAACTCCATAAAAACCAGCCCAATACTTCAATTACCATAGAACTCCTGACCTACAAAGAAGCATTGCAGAACACTTTACAGGGAGAGGAAAACCAGGGGAGACTGAGGAGGACAAAAAAAACAGGAGAACAGATAGACTGAGAGTACCAAAGGAAAGCGTTCATGAGATGGATTTCAGATGTCTATTGAAGGTGTACTGAAAGATGGATTTTGAAAGAAAAGTCATGGATTTGAAAGTCTACCTGCTATAGCATAGGGAGAAAATGGAATTTTGGACTGGTAAACAAAGGCAAGAATCTACCATTTCCTTGTATGCATCTTTGGAGGTGAGGCAAGGCTGGCTAAGTGGTGGAAAACCCCAATAGGACAGCTCCTGATGCGGTACCACATCCAGGTGGGTTTCCCAGGGATAGGCTGCCTCTGGAATCAGCAGCCTATAACAACAAGGCAGGCAGGCAATCACTGTAATTAAGACCTCAAAAATCTGACAATAAAGCAATTTTTTCAGCCTTTGGCCGGTTGAATGAAATGCCACTATCAAGCAGTCGCAAGGCTAGAGAGGTCTAATCATGGCCACAAGGTGTTCTTCTGAACAGGATACAAGACTGCTCTGGGCCTTGTTTTTATAAACTTATGTTGGAGTCAAAAGTGCCTCCATTTCGAGGGACCATGGGTTTCTCTCATCTTCAATAGTGCCCAACCCTCCCAGTGGGATTGTCAGCCAAATATCATACAGGATCCCCCCATGGCCCTCCCACATCCCTGTTTTGCCCCTCATACTTATTTGGATGGAAAGTGCAGAGATGACTTACTAATTAATCACCTCCCGGAGGATCTCTCCTGCTCGTCATGCCACTGTCTCCTGCAGGGTCGGGACTCGGAAATGATCCCGAGGCCTAAAAATTTTATAAGTGCAGAGGATTCCACCCAAGCGAACAGAACATTTGAAGTTAGGATACGAGCTACAGCTCTTTGAATGAGCAGCCATTTGTGGGAATGGAGAAAAGGGACACTGATCAGAAGAACATTAGAGAACTTGTGTGAATGGTGATAAAGGTATGGGCCAGAATTTGACTTTGATTGGGTGGGCTTATGCATCCAACCGAACGCATGTGAAAGTGCGCAAAATGACGTCGGGCATGCTTCATGACATCATCGCGCAGGTGAGGAATATTGAGCTCAGTGAGTGCACAAGGGAGTCAGAGCCGCATTCGTCAACAATTAAAGGGCCAATTAATGCCATTATAATACCTTAGCCCATAATTTTACATTGCCCGTGCGATTTCGCACTCGTTGCATAAGCAAAACGGGCAGGCAGGCAGCCCGTTTTTAATGAAACCTCCTCCAAGGGCAGGTTAAAAAGGGTCAGCAGCATTGCCAATGTGAGTAGTGAGGAGTTTAGGAGACAGTTTGCTGTTAGTTGCTTAGTGAAACCTGACACCTTTTTCTCTGTTTTGAGATAAAAGCAAAAAACTGCAGATGCTGGAAATCCAAAACAAAATTAAAAATATCTGGAAAAACTCAGCAGGTCTGACAGCATCTGCGGAGAGGAACACAGTTAACATTTTGAGTCCGTATGACCCTGCAACAGAACTAAGGAAAAATAGAAAAGGGGTAAAATATAAGCTGGTTTAAGGGGGGATGGGACAGGTAGAGCTGGATAGAGGGCCAGTGATAGGTGGTGATAACCAAAAGATGTCATAGAAAAAACAATAAAGAGGTGTTGAAGGTGGGGATATTATCTAAGGAATATGATAATAGGTGACATTGAGGGTAGAAAGCAGGATGAGCAAGGTACAGATAGCCCTATTTGGCAGGGTGGGGGGTGGGGGGGGGAGTGGTGGGGGGAAGGGATTGAAATAGGCTAAAAGGCAGAGATAAAACAATGGATGGAAATATGGAAATACATTTAAAAATAATGGAAATAGATGAGAAAAGAAAAATCTATATAAATTATTGGAAAAAAAGAGGGGGATCGGAAAGGGGGTGGGGATGGAGGAGAGAGTTCATGATCTTAAAATTGTTGAACTCAATATTCAGTCCGGCAGGCTGTAAAGTGCCTAGTCGGAAGATGTGGCGCTGTTCCTCCAGTTTGCATTGAGCTTCACTGGAACAATGCAGCAAGCCAAGGACAGACATGTGGACATGAGAGCAGGGTGGAGTGTTGAAATGGCAAGTAACAGGGAGGTCTGGGTCATGCTTGAGGACAGACCGAAGGTGTTCCACAAAGCGGTCACCCAGCCTGCATATGTTCTCTGCACTGTGGAGGAAACCGCATTGGGAGCAGCGAATGCAGTAGACTAAATTGAGGGAAGTGCAAGTGAAATGCTGCTTCACTTGAAGGGAGTGTTTGGGCCCTTGGACAGTGAGGAGAGGGGAAGTAAAGGGGCAGGTGTTGCACCTTCTGTGGTTGCATGGGAAGGTGCCGTGGGAGGGGGTTGAGGAGTAGGGGGTGATGGAGGTCTAGACCAGGGTGTCCCGGACGGAACGATCTCTGCGGAATGCCGTCGGGAGTGTGAAGGGAAGATGTGTTTGGTGGTTGCATCATGTTGGAGTTGACGGAAATGGCAGAGGATGATCCTTTCAAAGCGTAGGGTGGTGGGGTGAAAAGTGAGGACAAGGGGGACCCTATCATGGTTCTGGGAGCGAGAGGAAGGTGTGAGGGCGGATGCGCGGGAGATGGGCCGGACATGGTTGAGGGCCCTATCAAGCACCGTGGGTGGAAAACCTCGGTTAAGGAAGAAGGAAGACATGTCAGAGGAGCTGTTTTTGAAAGTGACATCATCAGGACAGATGCGAAGGAGGCAGAGGAACTGAGAGAATGGGATGGAGTCCTTACAGGAAGCGGGGTGTGAGGAGCTGTAGTCGAGGTAGCTGTGGGAGTCTGTAGGCTTGTAATGGATATTGGTGGACAGTCTATCACCAGAAATTGAGACAGAGAGGTCAAGGAAGGGAAGGGAAGTGTCAGAGATGGACCATGTGAAAATGATGAAGGGGTGGAAATTGGAAGCAAAATTAATAAAATTTTTCCGGGTCCAGATGAGAGCATGAAGCAGCACCGAAGCAATCATTGATGTACCGGAGGAAGAGTTGTGGGAGGCGGCTGGTATAGCACTGGAACAAGTAATGTTCCACATACTACATGAAGAGACAGGCATAACTGGGGCCCATGAGGATACCCTCAGCCACACCTTTTATTTGGAGGAAGTGAGAGGAGTTTAAGGAGAAATTGTTCAGTGAGAGAACAAGTTCAGCCAGATGGAGGAGAGTAGTGGTGGATGGAGATTGTTCGGGCCTCTGTTCTAGGAAGAAGTGGAGAGCCTTCAGACCATCCTGGTGGGGGATGGAGGTATAGAGGGATTGGACGTCCATGGTGAAGAGGAAGCGGTTGGGACCAGGGAACTGGAAATTGTTGATATGATGTAGGGTGTCAGAGGAATCACGGATGTAGGTGGGAAGGGACTGGACAAGGGGAGAGAGAATGGAGTCAAGATAGCAAGAAATGAATTCTGAGGGGCAGAAACAGGCTGACACGATCGGTCTGCCGGGACAGTCCTGTTTGTGGATTTTGGGTAGGAGGTAGAAACGGGCCGTCCGAGATTGGGAGAGTATGAGGTTGCAAGTTGTGGAAGGAAGATCTCCAGAGGTGATGAGGTCAGTAATAGTCCTGGAAACAATGGCTTGATGTTCAGTGGTGGAGTCATGGCCAGGGGGAAGTAGGAGGAAGTGTCTGCAAATTAATGCTCAGCCTCTGCAAGGTAGAGGTCAGTGCACCAGAAAACAATGCACCACCCTTGTCAGCAGGTTTGATGACAATGTCAGGGTTGGACCTGAGAGAACTGAGTGCAGCAAGTTCAGAGGGAGACAAGTTAGAGTGGGTGAGAGGAGCAGAGCAATTGAGACAATTGATGTCACGCTGACAATTCTCAATAAAAAGATCAAGAGAAGGTAAGAATCCAGAGGGAGGGGTCCAGGTGGATGGAGAATTTTGGAGGCGGGTAACAGGGTCTGTTGAATGGGGAGAGGACTCCTGCCCAAAGAAGTGAGCACGGAGACGAAGACAGCAGAAGAAGAGTTCAGCATCGTGCCGAGCCCGAAATTCATTGAGATGAGGGCGCAATGATATGCCCCACCCCATTAGGGCTATCTGTACCTTGCTCGTCCTGCTTTCTATCCTCAATGTCACCTAATATCACATTCCTTGGATAATATCACCACCTTCAACACCGCTTTGTCGTTTTGTCTATGACATCTTTTGGTTATCTCCACCTATCACTGGCCCTCTATCCAGCTCTACCTGTCCCACCACCCCCACCCACCCCCCCAACTAAACCAGCTTATATTTCACCTCTTTTCTATTTTTCCTTAGTTCTGTTGAGGAGTTTTACGGACTCGAAATGTTAACTGTGTTCCTCTCTGCAGATGCTGTCAGACCTGCTGAGTTTTTCTAGGTATTTTTGTCTCTGTTTTGAGCTTCAGTCTTTTCATTGCTAGCCTTCATTTCAGTACTCATTGGTGTCTCCAAGACCCCTGGTGGATTTATACCGTGTGTACCCGTCCAGTCACCAGACAGCCTTCTGTTGCACTGATAATGGGAATTGTGTACTTCACTGTGGCAGCTCCTCTGAGGAGGAAAAGAGGGGCAGAAGGGTGAGGAGGTCAGGTGGCAGCAGCCAGCATCCACAGGAGTGACCATGGGAGGAGAGACACAGGCACATGGGGCGCAGTGCCAACAGGGAGTTCAAGATGGAAGGAGCCGCAGCAGATGCCACTATCCTGCTGCCAGGGTTTACAGGCAACGATGCAACTACCTCAACATGACATGCTCCACCTCTCAAGGAGACTGTGGACTCCATTTGTCATAAGATTGGGCTGGAGATCACAACCAACTGAGTGGGTGGCCACCCCATGCCATTGGCTCCAAAAGTCACAGTGGCCTTCAACTTCTATACCTCTGGCTCTTTCCAGGGGTCAGTGGGGGATCTGTGTGCAGTCTGTCAATCAGCTGCCCACAGTTGTGTGAAGCTGGTGACTGACATTTATTCATTTCTGGATGGACGAGGCCAGCCAAGCTGAGTGAGCCAAAGGCTTCGCTGTGATTGCTGGGTTCCCCCACATCCAAGGTCCCATCGACTGCATACATGTGGCCATCAAGGCGCCAGAGGGTGAGCCAAGTGCTTTTGTCAACAGGAAGGGCTTCCACTCCATGAATGTGCAGATAGTTTGTGACCATAAGACGCAGATTCTGCAACTTATGCTTGTGAATGCTGTGTCTTGGTGATCCCCCTAGCTGGCACCAGCATTGGAGATAGCCTACTGACTCTGCTGTCCTGTTAGCTTTGATGACCATTGCAGTCGTCCTCTGGCCAGTGGAGCCTGTGCAGGCCCCGACTGGGAGGAAGAGTCCAGCACCTCTGCTGGGCACTCCTCAGTCATTGCAGCCTCATCAGATGCCATGGTCACTGGCAGAGGGGTGGAGGAACTGCTGCAATCATCCAGAGCAACCTGAGAGGAGCCACCAGAGATGACAAGCAGCTCGTGTGCCAACGTGAAGTCGGTCTGGACCTCCCTGCTTGCTATTGATGGACGGGCATCTTACAGAGATACTAGGTGCCTCATCGATCTCTCACATTGGCAGAGACCTTCTGAGGTCCAAACACGACCCCAGGAACCCCCGATTCTGTTCCTGGAGCTGCTTCTCCATGAGAGTCGCCACTCTCAGCAGAGACCATGGCACACAAATCCTCAGCAATCTTCACCAGATCCTCCCGCGCATCCTGCTGGACATCCAGCATCTTCCACCTAATGGTCTGCTCTAGAGGCTTGTCATCTTCCTTGGGCTGAGCATGCTCCTGGCCTCCAGAAGTCCTCCGACTGCCGACACCCTAGGCGCTCTCTGCCTTTGCCTGCTCCTCATGCAATTGTGTCATGCCCTCACCACTGTGCACTGACATTGTAGCCGATGATCTATTGCCCATTGAAGTGCTGGTATCTGCGCTGGTGCCTGATCAGAGAGGGGGGTGTGATGCAGGTATACCTGACAGCCATCTGGCATCAAGGGTGGCTCATCAGGGTCCTGCACTTGTTGGCTGGATGGCAAATCTAGGGGAGAAAAACAACATGTCATTAGTATTAGTCATCACACTGTCACTGTGCATGCTAGGCGGGCTGGTGAGACAATGGTGATGTGCACCATGGTGCCATCATATTTCAATGAACAATGGGGACTCCAGGTTTGAGGTTTCCATTACAGATGAGACAACAAAACAATGTTTACACACTCAGTCACTCTCGCTTCTGTGCACTGCACTCTTACCTTCGTCAGAGACCCCTGCCTCCCCACGACGCTGGAATGAGCTGTGTGCTGGAATTCCATCTCTAAGGCATCCATCTTGTACCTCGTCAATATGACCTAGATGGCATGCATGGAATGAATGAATGCAGCTTGAGCTTTATCTGCCTGTTCCTTTAATCAGGGTAGTATTCTCTAATAAATGTCCAGGCAATTCTGTTCATCAGATCAGCCTGTTAAAATTCATTAATGTAACCTGAGATAAATTCAAAGTACCAACTATGTACGAGACAAAATTCAATTTACTGTTTTACATTTAAAAGGATATTTCAGAATACATAGAATATACACATTCCAATGAGACAGAAACATTCCAAGGGGAGGGCCCACCATCCGTGGTTAACTAAAAAAGTTAAAGACAGTATCAAACTTAAAGAAAAAGCACATAATTATGCAAAGATGGGTGGCAGGCCAGAAGAATGGAAAGAATATAAAGAACAGGAAAGAATGACAAAAAGATTAATAAAGAGGGAAAAATTACAGTACAAGGGAAAGCTAGCTGGAAATATAAAGACAGATAGTAAGAGTTTCTACAGATATTTAACTAAGAAAAGAGTTAACAAAGTGAGCTTTGGTCCTATAGAAATTGTGTTTGGGGAATTGATAATGGGAAGTAGGGAGATGGTGGATGAATTAAACAGGTATTTTGCTTCAGTCTTCACCAAAGAGGACACAAGTAACATCCTGGAAATAGTTGTAAATCAGGAAAGGGAGGGAGGAACTCGGAGAAAACTACAATCACCAAGGAAGTGGTATTGAACAAATTATTAGGGCTGTGGGCTGACAAATCTCCAGGTCCAGATGGACTTCACCCTACGGTTTTGAAAGAAGTGGCTAGTGAGATAGTTGATGCACTGGTTTTAATTTTCCAAAATTCTCTAGATTCAGGGAAGGCTCCTTTAGATTGGAAAATAGCAAATATAACTCTTTTATTCAAAAAGGGAGGGAGACAGAAAGCACAAAACTATAGGCCAGCTAGCCTAACATCTGTCATAGGGAAAATGTTAGAAGCTATTATTAAAGATGTTATTCAGGGCACTTAGAAAAATTCAAGCTAATCAGGCCGAATCAACATCATTTTGTAAATGAGAAGTCACGTTTAATCAATTTATTGGAGTTCTTTGAAGGAGTCACATGTGCTGTGGATAAAGGTGAACCAGTGGATGTACTATACTTAGAAGGCATTTGATAAAGTGCCATATCAAAGGCTATTGCAGAAACTAAAAGCTCATTCTGTAGTAGGTAATATATTTTCGTGGGTAGAAGATTGGCTGGCTAACAGGAAGCAGAGAGTTAGCATAAATGGGTCTTTTTCTCGTTGCCAGGATGTCACATTTTATATAAATGACTTGGCTGAGGGGACCGAAGGAATGGTTGCTAAATTTGCTGCCAACACAAAGATGGGTAGGAAAGTAAATTGTGAAGAGGACGAAACGAGGCTACAAAGTGACATAGATAGGTTAAGTGAGTGGGCAAAGATTTGGTAAATAGAGTATAATGTGGGAAAATGTGAAATTGTTCAGGTTGGCAGGAAGAGTGAAAAAGCTTATTATTTAAAATGGAGAGATTGCAGAGCTCTGAGATTCAGCAGGATCTGGCTGTCCAAGTGCATGAAACACAAAAGGCAAGTATGCAGATACAGCAGGTAATTAGGAAACTAATAGAATGTTATCATTTATTGGGAGGGGAATTGAGTGCAAAAGTAGGGAGGTTATGCTTCAGTTATACATGGCATTGGTGAGACCACATCTAGAGTATTTTGTACAGTACTGGTCTCCTTATTTAAGGAAGGATGTAAATACGTTAGAAGCAGTTCAGAGAAGGTTTACTAGACTAATGCCAGGAATGAGTGGGTTGTCCTATGAGGAAAGGTTGGACAGGTTAGGCTTATATCCACTGGAGATTAGAAGAGTAAGAGACGACTTAATTGAAACCTTTAAGATCCTGAGGGGTCTTGACAGGGTGGATGTGGAGAGGATGTTTCCCCTTGTGGTTGAATCTAGAACTAGGGGTCACTATGTAAAAATAAGGGGTCGCTCATTTAAGACAGAGATGAGGGGAGATTTTTATCTCTCAGAGGGTAGTGAGTCTTTGGAACTCTGTCCCTCAAAAGACGGTGGAAGCAGAGTCTCTGAATATTTTTAAAGCGGAGCTAGATAGATTCTTGATTAACAAGGGGTGAAAGGTTATTGGGGGTAGGCAGGAATGTGGGGCTGAGGTTACTTTCAGATCAGCCATGACCTTATTGAATGTCAGAGCAAGCTCGAGGGGCCAAGTGGCCTACTCCTGCTCCTAATTCATATGTTCGCATTCATATCATGCCCAGAGTTTACAGACAGTGGGAAACGCCAGGGTTTCCACCTCAATGTGGGAAGACCACAAAATTCAGGTTTAGGAATCTCTGCCAAGTCTATCCACAACAGATGTGGCAACGCCCGAAAATCTTCTGAGGATCTCCAGTAGATCTACTCAAATGTTTAACATTTTATGCAAAATTTCACTTTTCAGTTGAAATGGAAATTTAGCTGAGCTGTAACGGCAATTGGTGTGGCTTTGCAGTCAACAGTCTTAAATGCTGAGGTAGTTGTATTGAAACAGCTTTAATGAAGTTTGCCTGCAAGATGTATTATGGAAAACTTGGACTGTAATTTCTGTAGGTTCAAAAGAACTATCTGGTATAACAAAAGTGAAGACAAAACGGTAGAGCAACTTGCTGCAGACGTCAATTAAATATAGTATTCTTGTAATGGCTTGGGGTTTGCAGGATTTATTCTCTAGTGATTAGACATTGTGTATAGTAATGTAGCAGTTATATTACTGGCCTAGAAATCTAAAAACCTGGGCTAATAATCCAGAGCAAAAACAAAAATACCTGAAAAAACTCAGCAGGTCTGGCAGCATCTGCGGAGGGGAACAGTTAACGTTAATGCTTGCGGACAGACTGAAGGCGTTCTGCAAAGCGGTCACCCAGTCTGCGTTTGGTCTGTCCAATGTAGAGGAAACCGCATTGAGAGCAATGAATGCAGTAGACTAAATTGAGGGAAGTGCAAGTGAAATGCTGCTTCACTTGAAAGGAGTCTGATGTCTCTCCACTTCTTCTTCGAACAGAGACCCGAACAAGATCATGAACTCTCTCATCCATCCTCACCCCCTTTCTGATCCCCCTCTTTTTTTCTGATAATTTATATAGATTTTTCTTTTCCCACCTATTTCCAATATTTTTAAATGTATTTCCGTTCCATTGTTTTATCTCTACCTTTTAGCCTTTTTTGATTCCTTCAACGCACCCCACACCCATTAGGGCTATCTGTTCCTTGCTTGTCCTGCTTTCTACCCTTAATTATCACATTCCTTAGATGATATCACCATCTTCAACACCTCTTTGTCCTTTTGTCTATGACATCTTTTGGTTATCTCCACCTATCACTGGCCCTCTATCCAGCTCTACCTGTCCCACCCACCCTTAAACCAGTTTATATTTCACCTCTCTTCTATTTTTACTTAGTTCTGTTGAAGGGTCATTCGGACTCGAAACGTTAACTATGCTCCTCTCCGCAGATGCTGCCAGACCTGCTGAGTTTTTCCAGGTATTTTTGTTTTTGTTTTGGATTTCCAGCATCCGCAGTTTTTTGCTTTTATCTAATAATCCAGAGACTTGAATTCGCACCTCGTCATGGTAGATTGAGAACTTGAATTATGTTAAATAACTAACTGAGAATAAGATATAAGTAAAACTGACCAAGAAGCTGTTGCATTTTTGAAAAATTGCAACTAGTTTACCCATGTTCTTTAAGGAAGGAAACTTTCTGTCCTTACGCGGTCTAGCCTATATGTGACTGCACAGAATCACAGAATCGCTACAGCGCAGAAAAAGGCCAATAAGCAATCCGCCATCCCCCATCCCCTCCCCCCATCCCTGAGCATTCACTCCCCCGAGACAGATAGAAAATTCAAAATAGAATTATTTTGTAGAAAAATTTACGGCACAGAAGGAGGCCATCCCACACATTGTGTCTGCACTGGCCAATGAAAGAGCTAACCAGCCTAATCTCATTTCCCAGCACATGGTCCGTAGCCCTGGAGGTTATGGGACTTCAAGGGCAGAATTTTGCGTCCTGTGGGTGAGCATGCACTTGACCTGATTGGGTGAAAAATTGTGCGCAATGACATCAGGCGAGCGTCTCGTGCAATATTTAGTTCGGCAGGCACACGCGGGTGCCGGAGCAGCACCCGCCATTAATTAAGTGTTCACTTAACGCCCTTAACAGTCCAATTGTCTGTGATTTTTCCTTGTCCAGGCAATTTTCTGCTCATTGCAGAGGCAAAGCAGGCAGGGGGCCCACTGACATTTTCAAAAACCTCATCCAAGGGTGGGATAAAAAGGGTCAGCAGCATTGCCAGTGTGAGTAATGAGTTTTGGAGATAGATTACAGCTGGTTGCTTATTGGTATTTGGCAGCTTCATCTCTGTTTGGGGCTTCATTCTTAGCATTTCCAGGCCTCATTTCAGGACTCATTGCTGTGTGCCAGGCCCTTGGAGGATTCAGACCGTGTCAACCCTTCCAGGTATCATACACCCTTCCCTTACCCTGATAATGGGGATTGTGGTTTCTGCTGGAGGAGGAAGAGAGGGCCAGAAAGGGGAGGAGGCCAGATGTTCCTATGCAGCTTCTAGGGGAGGGACCTGTGGGAGGAGAAGCACAGTCACAAGGGGCGCAATGAAGTCTAAGGTGGAAGGGACCACAGAAGACGCCACTATCCTGCTGCCAGGGTTTACAAGCAGTGATGCAGCTACCTCAACATGTCTGAGGTGCAATACCGAAGGAGGCTCCGCCTCTCCAAGGAAACTGTGACGTCCATTTTCCAGATGATTGGGCCTGAGATCAGGTCCGACTGTGTGGGTGGACATCCCATTCCAGTGGCTCTGAGGGTCACAGTGGCCCTCAACTTCTATGTCTCCAGCTCTTTCCAGGGCTCAGTTGGGGATCTTTTTAGAATCTCCCAATTAGTTGTCCACAGTTGCATCCAGTTGGTGACAGAAGCTCTGCTCAGGCAGGTACTGACATTTATTCTTTACCGTACAGATGAGGCTAGCCAATCTGAGCGAGCCAGAGGCTTTGCAGCGATGGTTGGATTCACCCGTGTCTAAGGTACCATTGACTGCACACATGTGGCCATCAAGGCATCAGCGAGACAGCTGGGTGCCTTTGTCAACAGGAAGATATTCCAATTCATGAAGGTGCAGATAATGTGTGACCACAGGGTGCGAGTCTGTGCAAGGTACCCTGGCAGCTCTCATGATGCTTACATCCTCAGACACTCCCAGGTGCTGAGGCTCTTCACTGCTTCAGCCCAGCTGGATGGATGGCTGCTGGGTGACAAGGGCTATCCGTTGAAGAGGTGGCTCATGTTGCCTCTCCGCCACCCAAGAACAGAGGCAGAAAAGCGTTACAATATAATCATGCCTCCACAAGGGCCATGGTAGAGAGGACCATAGGTCTTCTCAAGATGCATTCCCGATGCCTGGACCTTTTAGGTGTTGGACTACAATACCCCCCAGAGCAGGTGTCATTGATAATGGTTGTATGCTGTGCTCTCCACAATCTGGCTTTGGCAAGGGGGGACCCACTGGAGGAAGAGGATCTCGACATAGCTGCACAGGCCACAGATGATTAGGCCAGTAGTGAGTCAGAAGAGGAGCACAGTGAGGAGAACGCTGAGGGCATGGAGCCAGACCTCGGTAATCCCCAGGGAGGCAGGGACACCAGGGATGCCTTGATCCAATGCTCCTTCAGCTAAGCTACTAAAGATCAGCTTCAAACGCATGCCAGGGCTGCCTCCTCCATCACGGATGTCTGAAAGGACCCTGTCATTTGAACCCCAGGAACACTCAGTGCCTGTGCAATAAAGTTCAGAGCCACCTATGTCCAGCATTACATACTCACATCAATGAAATAAAAAGGTGAAGCATACTCAAGCCATTATGATAAAAATACAATTTATGTTATTCTGACAGTTCAATCATCTTAACAGGAACATTTCTGGTATTCAACATCAGACCATGAAGTAAACAAAAATGAACATAAAATCACCCGTGACCTGTCCCTCTTGTGCTTATGGTGCCCTAAACTTACATTTGCGAGTGCTTCACCTAGGTGCTCCCCCATCACTGGCACCGGCATTGGAGGCAGCCTGCTGATTCTATTGTCTTGTTGGCCTTGGTGAACTTGGCAGTTGTCCTCTGGCCAGTGGAGCCTGTGCTGACGCCACCCGGGTGGGAGCGGCCAGTGACACGCCAGGCATCTCCCCAGTCACCGCAGCCTCATCAGATGCCATGGTCACTGGCAGAAGGGCAGAAAAGCTGCTGGCATCATTCAGAGCGCCTTGAGAGAAGCCCACAGAGACAATAAACAGCTCGTGCACCAAGGTGATGTCACTCTGGACCTCCCTGCACACCACTGATGGACAGGCAACTAGCTGGGATACTGGGTGCCTCATCCACCTCCCACCTGAGGTCATTGCCTGAGTGAGAACTTGCATGTTGGAGACCAACACCAGGAGCCCCTCATTCTGTCCCTGGAGTTGCCTCTCCATGACAGTCGCCACTTTCTCAATGGTGGAGGCAATGTTGCCATGATGGTCAATGCAGTGCTCATGCTCCACATGGACTCCTCAATTATGGAGACCATGGCATGCAGACCCTCCTGGATCTCCGCCAGATCCTCCCACACCTCTCGCTGGACATCCAGCATCTGTTGCCTAATGGATGACTCGAAAGGCTCATCATCTGCCTTCAACTCATCAACATCCTGATCTCCAGCAGTCCTCCGACAGCCGACGCCCTGGGCACTCTCTGCCTCTACCTGCACCTCAAGTGAGAGTGAAGTGCCCTCATCAATGTGCAGCAAGATATTAGACGCCGCTCTAATGCCCACCGAGGTGCTGATATCTGCTCTGGTGCCGGCTTCAGAGAGCGGGTGTGACGCAGGTAAAAATGACGCCTGGTGGTCCTCCGACGTCAGGGGCAGCACTTCAGTGTCCGTAGACTGGACACCCGCTGGTGAACCTAAAAGGGAGAACAAGGACATGTCATTAGTTAAAGTCATCACACTGTCACTGTGCATGCCAGGCATCCTGCTGAGACAACGGAGATCTGCAACACTGTGCCCTTGTCTTCTAATGATAGATAGGGACTCCAGGTTCGAGGTTCACATCAATGAAGGGACTGCACTAGAATGATTGCATGAGCTGAAAGTCTCACCTCTGCGCACTGTGCTTTTACATTCATCTGGCACCCCCGCTTCTCCACGTCCGGTTACAGGTAGGGCTTGCCAGCTCTCAAGCTCCAGGAAGTCTTGTTTATATCTCAAGAGGATTAGGAGGCTAGCGGGGCCTCCTCCAGTCCGTAACCTTTCTATTTTATTGTAGGCCGTTTTTGTCTTAAACAACAAGGGAGCATTGATTACTCCAATCTGTACCTGCAGCCCCACTGCAGCCTGGCCAACCCCAGCTGAGGAACAAAAACAAAAATACCTGGAAAAACTCAGTAGGTCTGACAGCATCTGCGGAGAGGAATGCAGTTAACGTTTCGAATCCGTACGTCTCTTCGCCAGAACTAAGGGACACCTGGCAGGGCACTCAGTCCAAGCAGCCAGGGCTCACCCCCTTGGCCAGTTCTGACGCCATTGACAATTAGCACTCAGACTCCAGCACCCCTGAGGTCCATGGGGGGTGGGATGGCCAGACATTAACACTTCTGCACGCTGACCCATGCCACAATGGTACTCACCCTTCCTGAGCACAGCAGGTCATTGAAGCACTTCTAGCACTGCACCCAGGAGTACCACACGATGTCACGGATGCTGACCAGCGCTGTCACCTCCTCCCATATCTTCATGGTGAGGTGCGGTGGCCTCCTCCTCCCATCCCTGGGGACAAGGGTGTCACTCTTGGCAGCCACCTCCTCCAGGAGGATGGCGAGGCACTCATTAGAGAAGGGGGGGACCAAGCGCCCACCCAACCTGCCCTCCCGCCTGCCGTGTCCAGCCACACCCGGGTCCATAGTGTCAGTTCATGGAATGTCCTCCGTGCCAGCCTTCGAGGGGCTGCCTGGGCTGCTTTTAAACCGGCCCCCAGGTTGCCATTGGACCTGGTGGCTGAGAGGTTCCTGCCTCTGCTCAGCCCTTCCCATCCAATGTGGAGCCGTGTTTCATTGGCCCGCCAGCATGAAATCACGGTCGATGTCCGATTTTGCAGCCACTCCAAGGCCCATGTGCCACGTCCACCTGACAACCGGAAAATCCTGCCCCAAGTGGGCTACAGGAAGATATGGACGGGATGGTCAAATGATCAGATAAGTGGCAGATGGAATTTAACCCTGAAAAGTGTGAGGTGATACACTTTGGAAGGAGTAATTTGACAAGGAAGTATTCAATGAACGGCATGACACTAGGAAGTTCTGAGGAACAAACGGAACTTGGCGTGTGTGTCCATAGATCTCTGAAGGTGGAGGGACACGTTAGTGCGGTGGCGAAAAAGGCAAATGGGACACTTGCCTTTGTCAATCGAGGCATAGATTACAGGTCATGTTGGAGTTGTATGGAACCTTGGTGAGGCCATAACTGGAGTACTGTGTGCAGTTCTGGTCGCCACATTTTAGGAAGGATGTGATGGCACTGGAGGGGGTGCAGAGGAGATTCACCAGGATATTGCCTGGGAAAAAACATTTAAGTTATGAAGAGAGGTTGGGTAGAATTGGGTTGTTTTCAATGGAGCGGAGAAGACTGAGGGGCGACCTGATCGAGGTGTACAAGATTATGAGGGGCATGGACAGGGTGGATAGGGAGCAGCTGTTCCCTTTAGTTGAAGGGTCAGTCACAAGGGGGCATAAATTCAACATGAGGGGCAGGAAGTTTAGGGGGGAATGTGAGGAAAAACATTTTTACCCAGCGGGTGGTAACCGTCTAAAATGCACTGCCTGGGAGGGTGGTGGAGACGGGTTGCTTCACATCCTTTAAAAGATACCTGGATGAGCACTTGGCACATCATAACATTCAAAGCTATGGGTCAAGTGCTAGTAAATGGGATTGGATGGATAGGTCAGGTGTTTCTCACGTGTCAGTGCAGACTCAGTGGGCCGAAGGGCCTCTCCTGCACTGTGATTCTGTGATATCCGGACACCTTTTAAATGAGTTGATGGTTTCTGCCTCCATTACCCTTTCAGGCAAGGAGTTCCAGATCCCCACCACCCTCTGGGTGAAAAACATTTTCCTCATCTCCCCTCTAATCTTTCTACCAATCACTTTAAAGCTACACTCCCTAGTCACTGACTTTTCTGCTAAGAGAAATAGGTCCTTCCTATCCACTCTATTCAGGCCCTTAATAACCTTGTACACTTCAATCAATTCTTCCCTCAGCCTCCTCTGTTCAAAGGAGAACAGTCCCAGCCTACCCAATCTTTCCTCATAGATGCAATTTTCCAGTCATGGAAGCATCCTTGTAAATCTTCTCTGTATCCTCTCTAGTGCAATTAGAAAGAACAAAGAACAAAGAACAAAGAAAAGTACAGCACAGGAACAGGCCCTTCGGCCCTCCAAGCCTGCGCCAATCATATTGCCTGTCAACTAAAACATTTTGCACTTCTGGGGTCCGTATCCCTCTATTCCCATCCTATTCAAGTATTTGTCAAGCTACCTCTTAAACACCACTATCGTACCTGCTTCCACCACCTTCTCGAACAGCAAATTCCAGACACTCACCACCCTCTGCATAAAAAACTTGTCCCGCACATCTCCTCTATAATTTTGTCCTCTCACCTTAAATCTATGTCCCCTAGTAATTGACTCTTCCACCCTGGGAAAAAGCTTCTGACTATCTACTCTGTCCATGCCACTCATAATTTTGTAAACTTCTATCAAGTCACCCCTCAATCTCCGTCGCTCTAGTGAGAACAATTACGTCCTCTCTGTAATGAGGTGAACAGAACTGCACACAGCACTCAAATTGTGGCCTAGCCAATGTTTTAAACAGCTTCCAGCATAACCTCCCTGCTCTTATATTCTATGCCTCAGCTAAAAAAGGGAAGAACGCCATACGCCACCTTAACTACCTTAGCAACCTGTCCTGCTACCTGCAAGGGTCTGGTGACATATGCACTCCAAGATCTTTCACTTCCTCTATACCTCTCAGTATCTTCCCATTTATTGTGTAACCCTTTGCCTTGTTTGACCTTCCAAAATGCATCACCTCACATTTCTCTGAGTTAAATTCCATTTATCACTTTTCTGCCTACCTGACCATCCATTGATATCTTCCTGCAGTCCACAGATTCCGTCCTCATTATCAAGCATGTGGTCAATTTTTGTGTCATCTGCAAACTTCTTGATCGTGTCCCCTACATTTATGCCCAACTCATTAATATATACCACATAAAGTAGGGGACCTATAGTACTGAGCTCTGCGGAACCCCTCTGGAAATAGCCTTCCAGTTGCAAAAACACCCATCAGCCATTATCATTTGTTCCCTGCCACTGAGCCAATTTTGTATCCAGCTTGCTACTTTCCCCTGGATCTCATGGGCTTTTATTTTTTAATCAGTCTGCCATGTAGGACCTTGTCAAAAGCCTTGCTAAAATCCATGCAGACCATATCAACTGGACTTCTCTCATCAACCCTTCTTGCTGCCTCCTCAAAAAAATTCAATCAAGTTAGTCAGATACGATCTTCCCTTACAAATCCATGCTGACAGTCTTTGATTACTCCATACTTCTCTAAGTGACAGTTTATCCAGTCTCTCAGAATTGATTCCAATAATTTACTCTGTACCAAGGTTAAACTCCAGAGCCACACCAATGCGGTTGAGCCTAAAGCAGTCCAGCAAGCCACTCAATTATAGAATCATAGAATGATTTCAGCATAGAAGGCCTTTAGGCCCATTGTCTTTGTGCTGGTTCTCTGAAGGAGCAATTCAAGAAAGCCATTCCCCTGCCTTCTCCCTGAAGCCCTGCACATTCTTCCTTTTCAGGTATAATCCAGTTTCTTCTTGAAAGCCTGGATTGAACCTACCTGCGTCACACTCTCAGGCTGTTCATTCCAGGTCCTAAATGCTTACTGCATGAAAAAGTTTTTCCTCATGTCACCATTACTACTTTTGTCAATTATCTTAATTCCGTGCCCTCTGGTTCTTGATCCTTCCACCAATGGGGACAGTTTCTCCCTCTCTACTCTGTCCAGGCCTCTCATGATTTTAAATGCCTCTATTACATCTCCTCTCAACCTTCTCTTCTCCAAGAAGAATTCTCCCAACTCCTCCAAAGTATCTATGCAACTGAAGTTTCTCACCCTGGAACCATTCTGCGAAACTTTTCTGCATCCCCTCTAATGCCTTCACATTCTTCCTGAAGTGCAGTGCCCAATACTTCAGCTGAGCCTGAAATCTTCTTTTATCCCGGTTTAACGTAACTTCCTTGCTTTTGTCACTCTATATCCCTATTGATAAAGTCCAGGATGCTGTAAGCTTTATGACCTGCCCTCTCAGTCAGTCCTGCCACATTCAATGATTTATGCATTTATACATCCAAGTGCCTCTGCTCTTGCAAACTCTGCCTTATCAGGGCAACTAAGGATGGGCAATGAATACCAAACTTCCCCAGTGACATCCACATCCTGAGGATGAACTTAAAAGATATATAATACAGTCTCTAGCTCCTCTCCATGTAAGACATTTATTTTTATTCATTCACGGCATGTTGGCCTCGCTGGCTGGGCCAGCAATTATTGCCTCTCCCTAGTTGCCCTTGAGAAGGTGGTGCTGAGCTGCCTTCTTGAACTACTGCAATCTCTGTGGTACACCCACGGTGCTGTTAGGAAGGGAGTTACAGGATCTTGACCAGCGACAGTGAAGAAACGGTGATATTTTCCCAAGTCAGGATGGTGAGTGACTTGGAGGGGAACTTCCAGGTGGTGGTGTTGCTGGTGACACTGGGAACAAGTTTTTATTGTATTCCTTTGTACATAAATATGTAAATTCATCAATGGTATTCATCACGTTCCATCAGCCTGGTTTAGAAAATATTTTGAAAATGACTTCAATCCAAAAGACTGCTATGTGAGCAATAATGCCATTCATATTGAAGTGGTATTGTCTAGTCTACTTAAAGATGGGTATAAAGATCACAGGCCTTAATTTTCCCTTTGTGGTGGTATTGCAGTGAGGTACTACTTTCACCTGCTGCCCTGAGACAATCCAGTCAGCGACATAGATCTTGCTGCAGAAGCTGTCATTGGGGCTGGACAAGTGGCAATGTTGCAGCAGGATTCCCATTGCAGTATAGAAGAGTTGGAAAGGTGTCTTAAAGAAGCATAAGAGCCCAAGATGAAGAAACTTTGTTTTTCTAGGCTTTGGCAGAGACTGAGGCCTGCGAAGGTACATTGTTTAGGAGTCTCATTTAGAGGGACAGGAGGTCTCTATTAGGCCCTCTCACTCCATTTATGCAATTAGAAGCCATTACTGCGACCTTTCAGGGCTAGGTGCTGAGGTGCTCCTGGGAGCAGTAAGAGGGCTGGATGCCAAGAAAATCTGAAAGAAATCTGGGAAAGAAATGCAATAATTTCCCCAGAAGTGCCAAGATAAGCCCCCCACACCACTTCCACTTCACCTTTCTCATTCTCCCTGTGCAGTTCCTGCCATTACCTTTGCATGATTAATAACTTGTATACTTCCATGACTGTGCATTTGTCAACAGGAAAGACTACTGGAGGAAGGTATACTATGATGTTTCCCAGGAGTTAGTATTATACAGCTTTTCTTGATTATATTAATGCCCTAGACTTGAGAGAACAGAGCACAATTTTAAAATTGCAGATGACATAAAGCTTGGATGTTTGGTAACTTGTGAAGAGGGAAGACTTGAAGGGGACAGAATTACAAGGAGAAGAAGCTACCATTGATAGAATGGGAAGAGAAGCAGCAGCCAGCATTGGAGAAAGCAAGGCTGTAGGTCTGGGTCTCACAACATGATTTGTGGGCATCATGCTGAACTGTTGTCTTTCAACTGAATTGATTCAGTCATTCATTTACTTCTTCAACACAACAAACAGCTGTAGACAGGCTGGTAGAATGTTCAGACAAAGCAGATAAACTTTAATGCAGAGAAGTGTAAATTGATTCATTTTAGTGGGAAGGCTGAGGAAAGACAATAGAAAATAAAGGGTACAATTCTAAAGGAAGAGAGAAATAGGGAGACCTTGGGTACATGTGCACACACTGTTGAAGGCAGGCTGAGAAAATGGTTATAAAGGCAGACAGGATCCTGGGCTTTATAAATAGAGACATTGGTAACAAAAGCAAAGAAGTTATGTTGAACCTTTATAAAACACTGGTTTGGCCTCAACTAGAATTGTGTCTAATTCTAGGCACCACACTTTAGGAAGGATTTGAAGACATTGGAGAGGGTGAAAAGATTTATGAGAATTGTTTCAGGGCTGAGAGACTTCAATTACATAGATAGATTTGAGAAGCTGGGGCTGTTCTCCTTAAAGAAGGGAAGGCCGAGAGGAGATTTGATAGAGTTGTTCAAAACCGTGAGAAGACAACGTAGCTGGAAAAGTTGTTCCCATTGGTGGAAGGATCAAGAACCAGAGTCCACAGGCTTAAAGTGATTGGCAAAAGAACCAAACACAACGCGAGGAAAAACCTTTTCAGGCAGCGAGTGGTTATGATCTAGAATGCACTTCCTGGAGGCACCCGTGGCTTTCAAAAGGGAATTGAATAGACAGCTAGAGTGAAAAAAATTCACTGAGCTGCAGGGAAAGGGCAGGGCAGTGGAACTGGGTGAATTGCTCTTACAGAGAGCTGAAACAGCATGTCGGACAGAATTGCCTCCTATGTTATAATCATGCTGCGATTCTATGATTCTATTCACTGCGTTATATTTCTGTTTTCACTCACACCTTCAAGAGCTGCTACTGCCCTCACACTACTATTTCCTGTTCATCATCGTTGCTGTGTCTTCTTATCTTGCACACTAAGTAAACTGGATCATTCATCGTTTGCCCAGAACATACATTGCTTGCTTCCATAATTCTCACTAGAGAAGAGGAGTGAGACAACCAGCACAGCAGGAGGTTCTATCACTAAATATTGGAAGAAGCTGCCAGCATTGGAGTGAACAATGCTGAAGGGCTGAGTCTCACAACATGGTTTGTGGACATCATGCCTAACCGCCCTCTTTCAACTGAACTGTTTCAGTTGTTCACACATTAATTTACCTCTTGATCATAAGAGCATACTGTAACAGCAATGACAGGGTCCTGATGCGTAATTGTTCTCCAAACTACAACTTGAATATTGTCCCTATCCCTTTCCCCATTCTCAACCGATGGATATGAAATTGGTGCCAGGCAAAATGAAGATGAATGCCTGGATAATAATGCACTGAGCTCTTCTTCTGCTGCTTTAGTTGTGTCAGCAACACAGACTAACATCCACATTCCAGCAACATTCGGATGCGTAGCGTTAGCTAAATCAGGCATGACCAACTGAGATAAAATCCTGATAATGAAAACTTGCAAATGGAAATAATCTAAAGATGGGTTTTAAAGATTTCAAGTGATGGGGCTATAACTATTTCCTTTAGCAACTTGTTCCATGTGGGGCTGTCCTTCAGAAGAAAGATTGTTGATACACAGCCTTGGGAACAAATCTCCTTTGTGGTTTGTGTAGATGACTACCTTGTGTATTGTCATTGCCAAAGGACAGCAGATACTTGTTTCTGTCAATTCCCATTGGTCCTTTCCATATTTCATAGGACATGATCAGTCTATTTTTCTCCCTTCTTTGCTGCAGTGATTCCCATTCCAAATCTATGGTCAAGGATGGCGTACTTCCCATATTGATTCATGCAGGATCATCTTTGGATTGCTTCAATCTTATATATATCATATAAGAATCCCACACACAACTTGCATATTCCAGGATTGGACAAACAATCCTTTGGTAAGCTATAACTCTAATATTTCTGTCGCAATACCAAAGATTTCTCCTCAGAAATTCAAGAACCCTGTTTGTTTTTGATGTTATCTGCTGAATATGGAATCCCCATTGCAGATGGTTTTTCAGGTATGGTTCCGTATCTACCTGTTGGTGAATTTGATTACAGATTTAATGCTATCCGTTGGTGGATCCTTTTCTTTGGTGATGCACATGATATAGCAATTTTTGGCATTGAAGCTGTAGTATAAGGGTTTGGCACATACAGGGTTAATGTGGGACCGAGTACAGTACTGCTCACACAGTGACGAAGAAGGCACATAACCCATGTGGTGGTGATCAGAGATGTGTTAAGACCTAGGCATGGAGATAGCTCCTTGCCAGCACCCTTTGCTGTATATTTGTATATAGTTAGTATAAGTAGTTAATCAAGACTCACTGTTAACATTCAGAAGACTACAAAGACTTGTTTAGGATGTTCTGGAACCAACACCGTTCCAATAAATACCTTCTCCCAATGGTCTTGTAATTTTTGCAATTCCAAAAGATCACCTTGCAGTGAACTGACATGATCTTGAGTTTTCCCCAATGCATAAATTACACAATCATCTGCAAAGAGTTGCACCCTCTTTTTAACTTGTTTGGAAGGACGTTTGCGTATGTCAACAAGATTAAAGATCCCATCTCAACTCTCTAGAGCACTCCAGAGAGGACATCTCTAGGAGAGATAATTCCACATCACATATCACTCTCTGTCTTCTGTTGGTAAGGAAGTGCTGGATCCAATTTAATAATGTGCCCCTGATTCCATAGTAGTGTTTGGACAAAGCTTTTCATATGAGGAGCTTTGTCAAATGCTTTTGAGAAGTTTATTGTTGCCATGAGAGCAGTTGCATCTCTTTCAAGACTTGAAGCTAGGTCATTGACAGACTATAAAAGTTGTGTTTCAATAGATCTTTTCACCTGAAAACCATGCTATCTATCAGCTATGCAGATAATCTTACCAAGCCAAGCATCAGCTCAGAAACTGACATCCCTACAACTTTGAGGGAAGCTTACACTGAGCACGAATGAGCCTGGATATGTGGAGGTGGCAGGGAAGGTCAAGAAATGAGTTATCTAGAGGGCTAGCAAATGCTCTACCTCTGCAGAAGTAGACTTCAGGGGCCTAAGATACAGGAAAAAGATGTCTCTATGCACCAGTAATTACTGCAGGCTTTGCCAAGAGCTTCAAAGGCATGCCAGTTCGTTTGATGGAGTTCACTACATGCTTCTGCATGTTGGACTGCTTTCTTGTTCTAATTCACATTGTTACTTTGAACATCAGAGCACACACACACACACACACACGTGCAGTTGTATCCATATAAACTCAAGCCTTTATAGAGACATCACATTTCACAAACCATTATTTATGCATAAGTATTTATTTAGGCATCATGGGCTGGATTTTCCTGGCTGTGTTGCGATCCCCATATTGGCCCCAATCCTGGGTCAGGGCAATTTGTGGAATGTTGGGATGGCAATTAAGAAGCCGCATCTGAAAATCTATACAATTGAGGACAGTGGGCAAACAAAGGAATTGGGAGACCCAATCAGAGGGCTTGCTCCCAACAGTTGCACCTGGAGCCGTAGGGTCAAATCCCAGCCTCAGGCTTTGCAGTTTAATTGCTATCACAAACACTTCTCATTATTTTATTACTATAAACACAAGTGACCAAACTAACACATTCCAGATGATCATAGATATGAGCAAGTGAATTTCATGTGTTCCATTACTCTCTTTTATCTGAGAAAACATCCTTGTCTTGGGCTTGCTTACACGTGCTCAGAAGAAAATTGTTTTAATTCATCATCTGCTGATCCCACAAACAGCCGAGGCCTTCAATGTACTTGGGTAGTGTGAACTCTCATTCCCATTCAAGGACTTGAGCACAAAGAACAAGGCTGATTCTCCAGTGTAATATTGAAGGAGTGCTGCAATGTCAGAGGTGCTGTATTTCCTATGAGATGTTAAACCATCTTCCCTCTCAGGTGTATATAAAATATCCCCTGGCACTATTTCGAAGAAGAATAGGGGAGTTTTACCCCTGGTGTACTGGCCAATATTTATCCCTTAATCAACAATATTAAAAAAAGATTACCAGTTCATTATCAAATTACTGGGGGAGTTGGCTGTGCACAAACTTGCTGTCATGTTACAACAGTGCCTCCACTTCAAAGTACTTCACATTGGCTGCAGAGCATTTGAGACATTTGAAAGGCTAAAGTCTCAGGTTAAATAAGTCTGTTGCAATCTTGCTGTCACATTTAACCTTGAGATCAACTACAACCTCATTGTCACACATCATTAAGACTGCCTACTTCCACCTCTGTAGCGTCATTCAACTTCATCTCTGTTTCAGCTCATCTGCTGCTGAAACCCTCATTCATGCCATCGTTACCTTCAAACTTGACTATTCCAATCCATTCCTGGCTGGTCTCCCACATTCTACCCTCCGTAAACTTGAGGTCATCCAAAGCTCTGCTGCTCACGTCTTAACTCACACCACGTCCCGTTCCCCCATCACCCCAGTGCCCGCTGACTTACAATGGCTCTCAGTCAAGCAACATCTTGATTTTAAAATTCTCATCCTTGTTTTCAAATCACACCATGTCCTCACCCCTCCCTATCTCTAATCTCCTCTTCCTCACAACCCTCCAAGTTGTTATCTGTGCTCCTCTAATTCAAGCCTCTTGAACATCTCTAATTTTAATCAGTCCACCAGTGGTGGCTGTGATTCCAGCAGCTCTGGAATTTTCTCCCTACCCCTCTCCATCTCTCTGCTTCGCTTTCCTCCTTTAAGACACTCTTTAAAATCTATCTTTTTGACCGAATCTTTGGTCATCTGACCTAATGGACAGAATCTTGTGGAGGCGATGAGGTCTCAGCTGTTGGCTGGAGAGCTGGCAAGGGAGACCCGCCGCATCTAGTGCCACTCAGGCACTTGACAGGCCAATGGCAAGCATTCCCCCAGGATCATGGAACCCGGGAATGGAAGTCCCATCCGCCGAGAGGCTGGCAGCTCTTCTGTACTCAGCATTGCCACAGGGAAGGCTGTGGTTATTGTTGGTACGACACATTCCCTAGGCCTTGAGGAGGGACCCAAGCCACAGGTGAGCGATGGTGGGATGGGGGTTGCAGGGGTGGGGTGGTGTCAGAGGTTTCAGCATTCCCCCCACCCCCCTTTCCAATGCTGGGACCCTTGGCAAAGGACTGCCTTTGAATGAGGAGCCCCCTCAGGCTCCTCTCACTGCCTGGGAACCCACAAGCGAACACACCAGGCTTGACTTCTCATGCTCCACACATAGTGAGCCACCCAACCACCACTGGGTTAATACCTTCCTGCCACAGACTTAATCAGGGTGGAGGCAGGAAGACAGTAGGATCCCAATCCATCACCCTCTCACCCGATTAAATGCCCCCACCACCACTATGCTCGCCATGGGGGAGCGCACAAGATTCCACCTAACATCTCCTTCTGTAGCTAAATGTCATATTTGTGTTATAATGGTCCTGTGAAGAGCATTGGGATGTTTTATTCCATTAAAGGTTCTACATAAATATAAGTAGTAGTTGTCATTGTTGTTGTTCAATACATCACTAATGTCACATACTTCCATCAGTACAACGGCACCAATCTCTGCTGTTGACTTAGCCCCATTGACTAATGTCCTCCTTGTTGGTTTCTACAGCTCCACCCTGCAGAAACTTTTCTTCCACTCAAATCCACATCCATCTAATCCTGACCGGTCACCTTCAAACTAGTTGATATCCATTTGCTCAAACGCACAATTTAAAAACTTAATTTATAATTCCTTCTCTGACCTCACCCAAAGGATCAGTTGTAACTTGGTTGATAGCACTTTCAACTTTCAGTTTAAAGGTTCCAGGACATGAGCACAGAAAACCAAGCTGACAATCCAATGCAGTACTGAGGGAATGCTGCACAGTTGGATGCGATGTTAAACCAAAGCAAAAACAGAATTACCTGGAAAAACTCAGCAGGTCTGGCAGCATCGGCGGAGAAGAAAAGAGTTGACGTTTCGAGTCCTCATGACCCTTCAACAGAACTGAGTGAATATTAGGAGAGGGGTGAAATATTAACTGGTTTAAGCAAGCAGTGATAGGAGCAAATAATTAGATAATGCTTGCTTGTCCCTACAACCACGCTCCCCCCCCAACTTCTCTCCCCCCACCTTTCCCCCCCACCCCCCCCCCAACTTAAACCAGCTAATATTTTACCCCTCTCCTAATATTCACTGAGTTCTGTTGAAAGGTCATGAGGACTCGAAACGTCAACTCTTTTCTTCTCCGCCAATGCTGCCACACCTGCTGACTTTTTCCAGGTAATTCTGTTTTTGTTTTGGATTTCCAGCATCTGCAGTTTTTTGTTTTTATCTCTATGTTAAACCAAAGCCCTGTTTGCCCCCTCAAGGGATGTAAGAGATCCCATGACACAATTTCAAAGAACAGGGGAGTTATCCCTAGTTTCCACACCAGTTTTTATCTATCAAACAACATCTCAAAAACAGATTTCTGCAGCATCACGTTGCTATTTGTGGGAGCTTGTTATGTGCAAATTTGCTGCCACAAAGTGACTATGCTTCAAACATACTCCATTAGCTGTAAGTGCTTTGAGATATCCTGTGGTGATGAAAGGTGCTATACAAATGCAAGTCTTTTTTTCCTTGGTTCGACCATCTGTTGCAGTGCTGCTCAGTTCTCCAGCTCTGGCTTCCCTCATTCCCCCCCTCCCTGTACTGCAATACTGATGGGAAGGAGGTCATGAGATCTATGATTGCAGACATATACTTTCAGACTGTTGCCATCATGGGTGTGGACTTCAGTGCTCAAAGTGGCTTGCAGGATCGCACAGCAGTCCGGCAATCTGTACTCCAGCAGGTTTTTAGGGTTGCTCCGGGGGAGTGACAATAGTTCCATGGGGCAAAAACCTGCTTCCTCGTTCAGGATGGCAGCATTCATCCTCCCCCTACTGCCACTCCACCAGTGTTCCTGCTGTTTCCTTTCAACCAGCCAGTCTAGCCTGCTGCTGTCAATACTGAGGTGGTGCAGGCCAGAGTCAGGCTATGAAGGCCCAGAGCTGCTCCAGGACACCTTGAAAGACCATCTGCTGTGTCTTCCAGTAAAAGACAGGAGCCTTCCACCAGTTATGCTGAAACCACTGGGATAACTGCACAGAAGCATCAGGACAGGCAAATGCCCCCACATGACAGATACTAAGAGAATGCACAAGGGTGGAAAGTTCAAGTTTATACATATTATTTGGAAGTGTCATTAAATAAAGTTGTTATGGAATGTTTTTTGTGGTGTTTTTTCATATCAGGATTTTAGCCAAAAGGGTGCTGTGATGGCCTACAGTAGAAGGATGGAAAGGTAGGAATTGTGGACTCGCTGTGATGTGATGATGAGACTTTAGGGGAACTGGGGTCTGATTAGCTGTTCATGGACAGCTTGTCCAGAATGAAGGGGTCCTGGGTACCTCCTCCTTTTCTTTTCTTCTTCTTTCTCCCCCTTCTCTTCCTCATCTTCCTGTTCCTCCTCCTCCTTCACCTTTTCTTCCTGCCCTTCGTCCTCCTCCTCTGCTCCCTCATATTTGTGCTCCTGAGGTGCCCAACAATGGAACTGTGGCACCCTCAGAGACCCCAGTTGTGGAAGGCACAGCACATGCCACCAGTTTGAAGACAGGCTCAAGTGAGTACTGCAGGGCAATCTAGGCATTAGATTCATTGTTTCAAAACATCAATGGTTTACGCCACAATATTCTTGGTGACAGTGTGATCAGGTGGCGGAGGAGAGAGGGTAGCCCTTGTCACCAAGCAGCCAGTCCCTAGTTTGTCTTGTGACGCAAATATGGCCAAAATGGCTAACTGGTGCAGAATGAAAGTGTCATGGCTGCTATGATGATAGCAAGAATTCTCTGACATGCTGCTCTATACATGGTCACACTACAATTGTATGTTAAGGGAATGCTATCCCTTGCAGTTATGGTACACCACCCTATTGATACGTGGTTCCCACCGAATTACTTTCATGTGACTGATGGCATCCTGCTCCATTGTGAATCTCACTACCTTGATAAAATCACATATATGATAGGTGGGTACAGCCTTCTACTGAAGAGAGTCCTCCTCCCCTCCCCGTATGCACAGCTTTGCCTATCTTTCACCTCCGATTCACGGCCCTGTCATGCTGCAGCCCAAGAGGGACTAGAACTATAGCCCGCTATTAGTGAGAGAAGGCTTTCTGTTGACCGACGTTCAAACTCCTCTATACTCCTTGTCAAAGCCAAGCCCCTTCTGATTCCAAAAAATTTTCCAACATCCTCTGACAGCCCTTCTACTCTGAGAAATTCAAAAGCATCTCACCTGAAAACACTACACTGCTACCTTTATGTAGAGCTAGTGGAAGGGCAGATGGTGGTCCCACATGCAGTTTAAAGCATGTTCAACTGTGAGTGTTTAGAAATGGTGTTAATAGGACCTACAGGGTCCAAAATAGAAGTCTCCCGACCTTGGACGGCCTGCTTCTACCACCTACCCAAAGTCCACAAACAGGACTGTCCCGGCAGACTGATCGTGTCAGCCTGCTCCTGCCACACAGAACTCATTTCTCGTTATCTTGACTCCAATCTCTCTCCCCTTGTCCAGTCCCTTCCCACCTACATCTGTGATTCCTCTGACACTCTACATCATATCAACAGTTTCCAGTTCCCTGGCCCCAACCGCCTCCTCTTCACCATGGACGTCCAATCCCTCTACACCTCCATCCACCACCGGGATTGGCTGAGGGCTCTCCGCTTCTTCCTCGTACAGAGGCCCGAACAATCCCCATCCACCAATACTTTCCTCCGTCTAGCAGAGCTTGTTCTCACACTGAACAATTTCTCCTTAAACTCCTCTCACTTCCTCCAAATAAAAGATGTGGCTATGGGTACTCGCATGGGCCCCAGTTATGCCTGCCTCTTTATGTGGTATGTGGAATTTTCCTTGTTCCAGTCCTACTCTGGCCCCCTCCCACAACTCTTTCTCCAGTACATCAATGATTGCTTCGGTGCTGCTTCATGCTCTCATCTGGACCTGGAAAAATTTATTAATTTTGCTTCCAATTTCCACCCCTCCATCATTTTCACATGGTCCATCTCTGACACTTCCCTTCCCTTCCTTGACCTCTCTATCTCAATTTCTGGTGATAGACTGTCCACCAATATTCATTACAAGCCTACCGACTCCCACAGCTACCTCGACTACAGCTCCTCACACTCCGCTTCCTGTAAGGACTCCATCCCATTCTCTCAGTTCCTTCGCCTCCGTCGCATCTGTCCTGATGATGCTACTTTCAAAAACAGTTCCTCTGACATATCTTCCTGCTTCCTTAACCAAGGTTTTCCACCCACGGTGGTTGACAGGGCGCTCAACTGTGTACGGCCCATCTCCCGCGCATCTGCCCTCACACCTTCCTCTCACTCCCAGAACCATGATAGGGTCCCCCTTGTCCTCACTTGTCACCCCACCAGCCTCTGCATTCAAAGGATCATTCTCCGCCATTTCCGCCAACTCCAGCATGATGCCACCACCAAACACATCATCCCTTCAGCACCCCCCCCCACCCCCCACCCCCCGGTGGCATTCTGCAGGGCTCGCTCCCTCCGGGACACCCTCGTCCACTCCTCCATCACCCCCTACACCTCAACCCCCTCCCATGGCACCTTCCCATGCAACCACAGAAGGTGCGACAGCTGCCCCTTTACTTCTCCTCTCCTCACCGTCCAAGAGCTCAAACACTCCTTTCAAGTGAAGCAGCATTTCACTTGCACTTCCCTCAATTTAGTCTACTGCATTCACTGCTCCCAATGCAGTTTCCTCTACACTGGAGAGACCAAACGCAGACTGGGTGACCGCTTTGTGGAACACCTTTGGTCTGTCTGCAAGCATGACCCAGACCTCCCTGTTGCTTGCCATTTCAACACTCCACCCTGCTCTCATGCCCACATATCCGTCCTTGGCCTGCTGCAATGTTCCAGTGAAGCTCAATGCAAACTGGAGGAACAGCGCCTCATCTTCCCACTTGGCACTTTACAGCCTTCCGGACTGAATATTGAGTTCAACAATGTTAGATCATGAACTCTCTCCTCCATCTCCACCTCCTTTCCAATCCCCCTTTTTTCCAATAATTTATATAGATTTTTCTTTTCCCACCTCTTTCCATTATTTTTATATGTATTTCCATCCATTGTTTTATCTCTACCTTTTAGCCTATTTAAATCCCTTCCCCCCACCCCACTGCCACTAGTGCTATCTGTAGCTTGCTCTTCCTGCTTTCTACCCTTAATGTCACCTATTAGCACATTCCTTAGCTAATATCACAACCTTCAATACCTCGTTGTCCTTTTGTCTATGACATCTTTTGGTTATCTCCGCCTATCACTGGCCCTCTATCCAGCTCTACTTGTCCCACCCCCACCTTAAACCAGCTTATATTTTACTTCTCTTCTATTTTTCCTTCATTCTGTTGAAGAGTCATACGGACTCGAAACATTAACTGTGTTCCTCTCTGCAGATGCTGTCAGACCTGCTGAGTTTTTCGAGGTATTTTTATTTTAGTTTTCCAAAATGGAAGCTGTTTGACATTATGATTGCCCTATTTGCTGATTTTGGCATATGCACAGCACACCCGTGCTAGCACCTACACTGTGCTACACTGGCTGTGCTGGAAGTGACTAGAAACAGCTTATTTGCCATGTCCCTATGTCTCAACTTCTGTAGCCCCAGCGCAAACACCAGGAGCACTAGGTAGTCAAATTTTGTGACTGTAGCATCTTGGTAGAAGAGCTTGGATTTTGTTCAGGGAAAAGAGCTTTTTAAATTTAGCTGGGAATCCATCAGCTCTAATTTCCAAACTGTGACTCTTAATATAGTTCAAGTCCCGACCTGTTGAAAGTGGAAGAACGATTCCCTACAGCAGAGACTACTTTCACCAATATTACCTCAAAATGTTGCCTAAGCAGCAAGGTCCCTCAAACAGCAGCCAGATCGATGACCAAATAATCTGCTTTAAGAGGTTGAGCAATAAATATTGATCAGGATCCTAAGAGAACTCTCCAACTGTTCTTCAAATAGCATCATGAGATCTTCTATGTCCAGGAGGCGGACAATCAGATGCCTCATTCATCTCCAATAAGGCAGCACTGCCACAGTATTATATTGTGTCATCTTGGATTATATGCACAAGTCACTGGAATGGCAATGGGGCCCATAGCTGCACGGAGGTGAAAATGCTACAACTGAGACCATTAGACTGATCTACATTTTATAAAATGCGTTAATTCACTAAATTGTTTACAAAAAGGAGATTCATCAACTTTGTATCTTTATCTATTACAAGTTCCATATGTTTATAGTGTATAATGCAAACCTGCTTAACTTTATCAAATAAAGTTACTAAATAAGGCTAATTCTGCTGTTTTACTAGAGATAAAAACAAAAAAACTGCGGATGCTGGAAATCCAAAACAAAAACAGAATTACCTGGAAAAACTCAGCAGGTCTGGCAGCATCGGCGGAGAAGAAAAGAGTTGACGTTTCGAGTCCTCATGACCCTTCGACAGAACTTGAGTTCGAGTCCAGGAAAGAGCTGAAATATAAGCTGGTTTAAGGTGTGTGTGTGGGGGGCGGAGAGATAGAGAGACAGAGAGGTGGAGGGGGTTGGTGTGGTTGTAGCGACAAACAAGCAGTGATAGAAGCAGAATATCAAAAGATGTCAACAACAATAGTACAATAGAACACATAGGTGTTAAAGATAAAGTTGGTGATATTATCTAAACGAATGTGCTAATTAAGAATGGATGGTAGGGCACTCAAGGTATAGCTCTAGTGGGTTTTTTTTTTATTTTATATAATGGAAATAGGTGGGAAAAGGAAAATCTTTATAATTTATTGGGAAAAAAAAAGAGAAGGGGGAAACAGAAAGGGGGTGGGGATGGGGGAGGGGACTCACGACCTAAAGTTGTTGAATTCAATATTCAGTCCGGAAGGCTGTAAAGTCCCTAGTCGGAAGATGAGGTGTTGTTCCTCCAGTTTGCGTTGGGCTTCACTGGAACAATGCAGCAAGCCAAGGACAGACATGTGGGCAAGAGAGCAGGGTGGAGTGTTAAAATGGCAAGCGACAGGGAGGTTTGGGTCATTCTTGCGGACAGACCGCAGGTGTTCTGCAAAGCGGTCGCCCAGTTTACGTTTGGTCTCTCCAATGTAGAGGAGACCACATTGGGAGCAACGAATGCAGTAGACTAAGTTGGGGGAAATGCAAGTGAAATGCTGCTTCACTTGAAAGGAGTGTTTGGGTCCTTGGACGGTGAGGAGAGAGGAAGTGAAGGGGCAGGTGTTGCATCTTTTGCGTGGGCAAGGGGTTGTGCCATAGGAGGGGGTTGAGGAGTAGGGGGTGATGGAGGAGTGGACCAGGGTGTCCCGGAGGGAGCGATCCCTACGGAATGCCGATAAGGGGGGTGAAGGGAAGATGTGTTTGGTAGTGGCATCATGCTGGAGTTGGCGGAAATGGCGGAGGATGATCCTTTGAATGCGGAGGCTGGTGGGGTGATAAGTGAGGACAAGGGGGACCCTATCATGTTTCTGGGAGGGAGGAGAAGGAGTGAGGGCGGATGCGCGGGAGATGGGCCGGACACGGTTGAGGGCCCTGTCAACGACCGTGGGTGGAAAACCTCGGTTAAGGAAGAAGGAGGACATGTCAGAGGAACTGTTTTTGAATGTAGCATCATCGGAACAGATGCGACGGAGGCGAAGGAACTGAGAGAATGGGATGGAGTCCTTACAGGAAGTGGGGTGTGAGGAGCTGTAGTCGAGATAGCTGTGGGTGTCGGTGGGTTTGTAATGGATATTGGTGGACAGTCTATCACCAGAGATTGAGACAGAGAGGTCAAGGAAGGGAAGGGAAGTGTCAGAGATGGACCACGTGAAAATGATGGAGGGGTGGAGATTGGAAGCAAAATTAATAAATTTTTCCAAGTCCTGACGAGAGCATGAAGCAGCACCGAAATAATCATCGATGTACCGGAGAAAGAGTTGTGGAAGGGGGCCGGAGTAGGACTGCAACAAGGAATGTTCCACATACCCCATAAAGAGACAGGCATAGCTGGGGCCCATGCGGGTACCCATAGCCACACCTTTTATTTGGAGGAAGTGAGAGGAGTTGAAGGAGAAATTGTTCAGCGTGAGAACAAGTTCAGCCAGACGGAGGAGAGTAGTGGTGGATGGGGATTGTTCGGGCCTCTGTTCGAGGAAGAAGCTAAGGGCCCTCAGACCATCCTGGTGGGGGATGGAGGTGTAGAGGGATTGGACGTCCATGGTGAAGAGGAAGCGGTAGGGGCCAGGGAACTGGAAATTGTTGATGTGACGTAAGGTGTCAGAGGAATCACGGATGTAGGTGGGAAGGGACTGGACAAGGGGAGAGAGAAGGGAGTCAAGATAACGAGAAATGAGTTCTGTGGGGCAGGAGCAAGCTGAGACGATCGGTCTACCGGGGCAGTTCTGTTTGTGGATTTTGGGTAGGAGATAGAAGCGGGCCGTCCGAGGTTGGGCAACTATCAGGTTGGAAGCTGTGGGAGGGAGATCCCCAGAGGAGATGAGGTCAGTGACAGTCCTGGAAACAATGGCTTGATGTTCAGTGGTGGGGTCATGGTCCAGGGAGAGGTAGGAGGAAGTGTCTGCGAGTTGACGCTCAGCCTCCGCGTGGTAGAGGTCAGTGCGCCAGACAACAACAGCACCACCCTTGTCAGCGGGTTTGATGACAATGTCAGGGTTGGACCTGAGAGAATGGAGTGCAGTAAGTTCAGAGAGAGACAGGTTAGAATGGGTGAGAGGAGCAGAGAAATTGAGACGACTAATGTCGCGCCGACAGTTCTCAATGAAAAGATCGAGAGAAGGTAAGAATCCAGAGGGAGGGGTCCAGGTGGAGGGAGAATATTGAAGATGGGTAAAAGGATCCGTTGAACTGGGAGAGGACTCCTGCCCAAAGAAGTGAGCCCGGAGACGAAGACGGCGGAAGAAGAGTTCAGTATCATGCCGAGCCCGAAATTCATTGAGGTGAGGGCGTAAGGGTATGAAACTAAGTCCTTTGCTGAGCACTGAACGTTCAGCATCGGAGAGGGGAAGGTCAGGGGGTATAGTGAATACACGGCTGGGGTTGGGATTGGAAGATGGGGTGGGGACGGAGGGACAGGCAGGGGTGGAGGGTCCTAGATGGGTGTTGGTGTCGATGAGTTGTTGGAGCTTGCGTTCCTTAGCACTTGAGAGAAAGAGAAAAAGTTTCTTGTTGAGGCGTCGGATGAGCCGAAGGATAAAATGAAACTGGGGGCACGCGCAGCTTTGAAAAAGGGTACGGCGGTGCTGCTGGAGGGAGAGGTCGAGTGTGTTCATATGGCGGCGCATGGCACTGAGAGTGGATTTCAGAATGTGACGGGAACAGCAGTCCGAGAAACGTTTTATGTCCCGGAGATACCTGTAATCCTGGGTGGGTTCGAAACATGAGGGGTGGAATTTCAGTTGAAATCCATGTGGGGTAAGTCGGAGACGGAGACAGTCACTGAGAAAGGAGATATGGCTGTGAAAGCGGGTTTTAGTAAACACCTTGTCAAACACTAGGAGAGAAATGGAAAGCAATGAAGGTGAACAAGGCAACAGAGAAATCCGGAAATCCCTCCGGGACACCCTGGTCCACTCCTCCATCACCCCCTACTCCTCAACCCCCTCCTATGGCACAACCCCTTGCCCACGCAAAAGATGCAACACCTGCCCCTTCACTTCCTCTCTCCTCACCGTCCAAGGACCCAAACACTCCTTTCAAGTGAAGCAGCATTTCACTTGCATTTCCCCCAACTTAGTCTACTGCATTCGTTGCTCCCAATGTGGTCTCCTCTACATTGGAGAGACCAAACGTAAACTGGGCGACCGCTTTGCAGAACACCTGCGGTCTGTCCGCAAGAATGACCCAAACCTCCCTGTCGCTTGCCATTTTAACACTCCACCCTGCTCTCTTGCCCACATGTCTGTCCTTGGCTTGCTGCATTGTTCCAGTGAAGCCCAACGCAAACTGGAGGAACAACACCTCATCTTCCGACTAGGGACTTTACAGCCTTCCGGACTGAATATTGAATTCAACAACTTTAGGTCGTGAGTCCCCTCCCCCATCCCCACCCCCTTTCTGTTTCCCCCTTCTCTTTTTTTTCCCAATAAATTATAAAGATTTTCCTTTTCCCACCTATTTCCATTATATAAAATAAAAAAAAACCCACTAGAGCTATACCTTGAGTGCCCTACCATCCATTCTTAATTAGCACATTCGTTTAGATAATATCACCAACTTTATCTTTAACACCTATGTGTTCTATTGTACTATTGTTGTTGACATCTTTTGATATTCTGCTTCTATCACTGCTTGTTTGTCGCTACAACCACACCAACCCCCTCCACCTCTCTGTCTCTCTATCTCTCCGCCCCCCACACACACACCTTAAACCAGCTTATATTTCAGCTCTTTCCTGGACTCGAACTCAAGTTCTGTCGAAGGGTCATGAGGACTCGAAACGTCAACTCTTTTCTTCTCCGCCGATGCTGCCAGACCTGCTGAGTTTTTCCAGGTAATTCTGTTTCTGCTGTTTTACTGGTTATTTTACGATATACAAGTCGAGTATCCCTTCCCCAAAAACCGAATACATCCAAAAACATCACTTTTTTGAACCTCAAGAACCCTTAGCGTGGGAAATCTGTGACCCAAGCCAACACGAACCTCACCAACCGCACCCAACCTTTAGCTAGGAAGCCTAGTTGTTTGTCTGCACTGTTTACTTTGCAATTTTTATCTGCACTACTTATCTCGCAAACCCTCTCCTACAAGCAGAATTGCAGATGGCGCCATGGATGGGAACTTAATTAAGGTACCCTGCATTTATTATTCAGTGGTCCATCTTACTTTTCTAGCCATCTTATTTACTTTAGAGTATAGCTAAACCTAGGCTTTGGCTATTGTCATGTAAGTAGGCCTAGGCCTTTATGCTGTATCCAAAAACTAAAATTACCTGAACTCCAAAACACAATCGGTCCTGAGGGTTTCAGATAAAGGATACTTGATCTGTAATATATTCCATACTGATTTAGACAGGGATTTGTTTAACTTTAAATTTTCAGTGAAATAGATCTTTAACATAAGATGTCCAATTTTTGTAACACTTTATCATCAGATTTACTGTCCATGCAATGTATTAGAAATTAAGTTATTAAATTCTAATTTTTTTGAATTATATAGTAAATATATAAAAGCAATGCATATATTAATAAAAATTTCTGCACATATACTTATGTTTTAAGTTTGCATTCCTAAAAGAAGAAAGGAGTTGCCGATTGCTTGTTCAGTGTCTGCCAACAGCTGATCCCTTCCCCTCCCCTTCCCTTAATTAAATCCAGATCACGCAAGTATTTTCAATTTTGAATAACCTAATAAGAAACAGACTGGGTGGCCACTTGTAAACGTGGCTGCAAACTCCAGCTTTGGTTTAAAGCAAAATTACAAGACATTTTTACTGAGTAACCAGTTATTATAGAACTGGAGTGTTGAAATTAGATCAGGTTTTCTTAACACTTGCAACCAGAGGAGTTAGAGCAATGAATTTCATAACAGCTTCCTGAAGCTTAAGAGTGGGAAGGGATCTAGCCTTGCAATTGCTTACATGGCTTTTGAATGGTCAATTTGTTTGCCAATTATCATTTTCTAATCAAGTCAGCCTCCTTGGTGTGTCCCTTAGAAGATTCAAAACCCATCATGTATGAGATTATCTTTGAAGAATTTGTGAGCTACAGTTCAGTTTCTTAATTGTTCAGCTTTTAGATTTTCTTTGTTGTGTTACAAACTAAACCATTTTTAAAAAAATATAGTTTCTATGGTTTTTTGGGGGGATCTTTCTCTCCTTAACTTCAGTTGTTGATCCCACAGACTATCCTGAGTCAAATGGGCCTCTACCAGTGTTACTCTACACCCTCTACTAATTGGGAAGTGAGAGACCTAGAATGATTTTTCTTCCTTTCTGAAAAGAAGACGCTGATTCCACCATAACAGCCGAAAATTTTGAAATTACCCTCTGAGGACTCATCTACATTGAATCTGCATTCATTTTGTCATTCATACCATAGCGTGCCTACACTGTGGTACCACAAAGGTGTTTTTGTTCTGCTTCTGATTCTGCATCTTCCTATTTTAATCTCTATCTGCTTGCATGATACCAATAAACAGGATGAGGAAATGCAAATATAAAGACAGACTAAAATTAATGGAACATTTTCATGGGAATAATGAGATTACAGAGTGATATGTGTTCAAAATTATGGAACAATCAGACTGTTCCAGTAAATGAAGGGTCAACAGCAAGAAACTATAGATACAATGGCTAAATTTAAGAAACTTAGAGGAGAGGGTAAGTTAAAATTCTTTATACACAGTTGAAGCTAAGCAACTCACTTCCCAATTAGTGCTGAGAGAGAAACTTTGTCAACAATCAGGATTTGATTGTATAGGTGGACGAGGGAAATGAAGGAATATGATATGGGAAATGTGATTAGGACTATTTGCTTATGCACAAGGTAAATACTAACATAAACTGATTGGGCCGAATGGCCTTTTTCGCTGTTGTAAGTACACAATAGCTAGACTTTTATCATATTCTTTCGATGTGCAGTAAGATAAAATGCCACTTTGACAGGTGTGTAAAACATGAAGTAGCAGATCAACTGTGCATTGTACTCGCCACATTTTCCCTGTATGTTGGTATCAATAAAAAGGAAAACCAGGCTGGCTACATACTAGGTGGCCAATTGCGACAGCTTGTTTTAAATACCAACTGAAGATGAACTTTGTCCCTATAGAATTATTTTAAAATTCCTGAGACAAAGAAAAATACTAATATTTTTCTTACTACTTAAATGGTACCATGTATCACATCTACATTTTACAGAAAAACAGTATATTGAAATTTTAAAAGCCAGTTTCTTTACTGAGAAGTCTTTTGGTTAATATATTTTACCTTACCATGTAAAGCATGTGACAATCATAGCATCATGACAACATGCCCATAATGTCACTGTTAGAATTTCAGTTGTTCCAGACATTTTGTCCTCTTGTTCAATGTACAACTCCTTTTCCATAGGCAACCCCCCACTCTCTATGAACTGAGTAAGTGTGAGTCACTGAGTTAAAACTGACTCTTTCTTTTGTTAAGAGTTGCACTGGAAACAAGATGGAATTTCACTGTGAAACTCCTGACTTTGCTACCATATAGTCTGGCTATGAAGCCCAATCGATAGGCATCCTTCAACATTGCTCTTCATTAGATTCACATTGGGAACCTGACTCTAGTGTGCCAGGTCCTCACCCAAATCTAGGTGGTTTTGCTTAGGATTATGACAAATTTGGGATCGGTGAGGCTTTGCACCTAATCCAGGTATTACGTTCCTGTCCTGCGACCAGCATTGGCTTCTCCTTCCCTGGCCATCACATGGGAAGAGAGAGCTGGGTCCTCAATGCATTCCTCTCCTGTCCAATCCACTGCCTGCTGCTCCCTGGGGCTGATATAGGGAAGCTGGCAGCTGTCTTAAGAAGTGGTGGTTATGGTCATAGATTTCCCCAATGAGAGATAGGGCCATGTAAAGGCCTCCTACCCCTCCAATCCTCTCCCTATTAACTTTTTTATCTAGACCGAAGCCTGGATGTCAATGTGGCCAACTGCAGGTGCTTCTATTCCTATAACTTCCCAGGCACCCAAAGTGGTGCGACCATGGTATTCACAGCTTCCTGCTCGACGGCAGGAATTCCACTGAGATCTTGCAATCCAGATGGACCCCAACCCTGATCCATGGGCCAGGCTCTGACAGTATTGGAATGATAGGGAAAATTTTTCCCTGCCGGAATGCCACTCCTGGAAGAATAATGCCATCAGTTTGCAATCATTGTGAAGTGGAAGCCATTTCACACTAATGCAAATATGGCAGTATTTATTTTTATTCTTTTCATGGGATGTGGACAGCACTAACGAGGCCAGCATTTGTTGCTCATCCCTAATTGCCCTTGAACTGAGTGGCTTGCTAGGCCGTTTCAGAGGGCAGTTAAAAGTCAACCACATTGCTGTGGGCCTGGAGTGACATGTAGGCCAAATCAGGTAAGGACGGCAGATTTCCTTCCCTAAAGGACATTAGTGAATCTGATGGGTTTTTAATAACAATCGATGAGAGCTGTCATGGTCACCATTGCTGATGTTATCTTTCAATTCCAGGGGCAAGATTTTGAGTTTGGTATGTGGGCACGGTCAGAGAGCCCAGTGTTGGCCCCTGACTGGGATTTCACGTTGGGTGGCCAATTAATGGTGACCCAGCCTGAAAAGCACGCTGAAATGCTCAATGGTGCCAGGGTCAGAACGGGAAGAGGGCGAGTGCTGAAGTCAATGCAGGCACAAGGGAACGCTCACAGAAAGCTCTCTGAGGGCAGAGAGCTGCCTCAGGGAGCTGAAGAATTCAAAAAAATAAATAAAGATTTTCAAATGTCAAGAAAAAGGTCCACACTTTAGGATCAGTCATCTGAACATATGACTGATGTAAATTCTGTCCAAACATTTTTATCTTTTTTAAAATTAATGTCGGAAACATCATCCCGGCCTTGGATCAGATTTCCCTAAAAAGGCAAAGGCCGCCTGGCCAATTCACCTGCCCGCCAACTGTAATGTTGGACGGGCAACGAAGAAACACTGTTGATTACTACATTAATGGCCTTAAAAGGCTTCTTAATTGTCGGCGGGCGCGCTGCCATCTCTCACGAAATATTGCGCAAGTGCACGATGACATCGGGTTCTCGAGAGGGTCACATGCACATCCGCACAACGAGCGAAAAATTCTGCACCAGATTATTTTTATTAATTGGATTTAAATTCCACCAGCTGCCGTGTGTCCCCAGAGCATTAACCTCAGAGTTACTAGCCCAGTGACATTATCATACACCACCGCATCCCAAAAATTGTAAGCATAATTGTATCCAAAATGTCAGAATTAGTTTCATATTTCAATGTCATATTGTCTTATTGAACACAAAGTGACTTGGAAGCAGCAAACTAAGCGTATATTGCAGTAAAAATCTAGAAATGTTTTAGAAAACAGAAGATAAAATCTAGCAGAGTAAAGAAACTATCCTTGTTAGAACAAGGCTGTGACAAAACAGCCCCCAATAATCCATGGGTAAGCTGGAAAAACACTAACATTCTTTTCCGGCATGTGTTGAGAATTGTTGAGGCAGCTGTACTGGGGGAGGGAGGCCAAGTCTCCTTTAGTACCTCAGGCTTGACATCACTGGCGCAGCGGAAGAAGGCAGCTTTTTCCCAACTGCTGGGTCAGTACAGTGAGTTTAGGTAACTATGGCTGTAAAACTTTGAGTACATCTGTTTCTCGCTTTAAAATTTAGAATCAGTTAATTGGATAATCTCCTCAAATTTTATTGCACTTCTGAAGCACTTATCAATTTTTTTTTATTTCTAGAGGTTATGCTGGAGTGAATTTTCCAATGACTTCATATACAGGTAACAGTTATTCACTAGGCACTAAGCAAGAGAATACAGGTGAAGGTCCATAATGCCAGGTCCCCAACCCCTGTCATTGCCCAAATATTGCCAGTGTCTCCACTAAGATGCTGGGCTGTTTAAACCTGGAATTTGTACAAAACAGAGTGGTCAGTTAAATGATGTGAGAGAGGAGCTGTTGCTAGCCTATGCTTCATTTTCTTGTTCCATCACCAACTGGCTGCCTGCTTGGAAGAGTGCCTAGATGAAGCATGCCTTACTGCTTATGCTCAATCCCTCACCAATCCTCTGATCAGATAGCTGGAAGCAGAGGTAAATTAATTTTCTTCTTTTCAGCCAATGATTAGCTGGATGCCTTTTACCATTTTTGCACAGCAGCTACTTAGCCCAAGTCATTGCTACTGCTGTAGGACACACAGGCCTGTAACAACAGCCAGCTTTTCTTCCCACACTTTTGCAGGTTCTAGGCCTAAAAGTAAGTGGGCCTCTGCTGGAGGTGTAACTGGACCATGGAAATGGACAAGCTCAGTGCTGCATGACCACTGGGTACCCAAGTAAACAGACCTGACCGCTGCTCCATTCATCGCTGACAAATTCCTAAATATGTCCTTCAACAGGTATTAAGGTCCTAATTTACATATTTGTATATGTAATCTATATACAAATGGTTTCTCCCATAATATGACAGACACTCCATTTATGCGTTAATTTAGGGTTTCTGCTTATCTCCCACAAAGAAGTCTCCCTTGCAACAGTCCCTGCTGAGTTCACAACAACCAAACTAGTAATAATGGCAGAAGCTCTGGTGTGGGATTGGTGAATGGCCCTTGTTGTCACAACTTGATATGCTATGTGATAAATGCCGTGCTGATATAATGGGTAAGTAAGTTTATTTGAATTTCAGAATGGAGCTCCTGGCCCTGAAAGTCCATTCTCTTGGTGTCCAGTTGTAATTCCAAAAGGAGACCAGCAGGACCCCTGTGGAAACGTAGTAAAACTAATTTCCACTTATTTATATTATTTGCCTAATGGGATTTGCCATGTCTCCCACTGGGAGACCAGTTGAACTCCACGGAATTTCTAGACTCCCTCGTTTAAAGTTGAAGTCGAATGTGAGAAGCAACATTTTGCAAACTGGCGCATCTGCCCTTAATGCTTATCTCTTGATCTGCTCAGAGAATTTAACCCCGTAAGTTAAATTTAACCTAATTGTAGCATTTTAATACAAATTATTATAAGATTCTTGCTTAGAGAAATAGTCAAAAATCCCAAAACTAGGCAGAGGCAAATTGACTCTCTTAGACAAAAGAAAGACTATGAATGGGGGGAAAATGGGGCTACAATTTGCAATCATCCATTTTGTGCTGCTGCCCAAGACCCATTTCACCCCAACTGGGATCCGAAGCATCTTGTACTGAATGAAAGACAGTATATCAGTCAGGATAGGGAGTGGGAGGAACTCTCTTTCAAAACTCTCAGCCAAATCATAATACGTGGCTCTCATTGTATTCAAATGTGCTGCTTAAACTGCAGTTACACTAAAGAATTGGCTTGAATGCTGGTTGACCTGGCACATTTGTATTTATCCCATCACAACAATTGACATTTCAATTATTTTAAATGTTATTTCAATGATCCCAGTGTGGGACAAAGTAAGTAATATTTTGGAAATAGCAGTCACAGACAGAAAATAAAGGAGGTAAGGGTGTGGGGGTGGTGGTTGTGGAAGGAGTGGGGGGCGGGGGTAACCTCACCGGATGCTCAATAACAACCCCAGAGAAATGTATAAACATTTCTCCAGGGTTTCCCCACAGACATGATTGAGGAAGATGCTTCTAACAAGCAGTGATAGCTGGACGTTGCAGGCTATGCTGCCGACAAATATCACCTTGGTAATTTTTCTTCTTAAAACATCAGGTAGTGAACATGGTCGTTCAGACATATTCCTATTAAGTGAATGCTTTTGGTGGAAATTTTTTTAAAAAAACAATGGTCCAATTTGCTATTTTGAATCAAAACTTTGGTGGTTTCCATAGAAAATAACTGCCACGAATGCACTGCAGAGATCTCTACATTTAGTAACATGAGCTCAGTCACACAGCCAGTAAAATGCAGATTCTGACACATGGAACTGATTATGAGTGTAAGCCCAACCTACAGTTCTCCTAAGCTGTCTCTGCTGTGGTGGGAATGAGCTATTTGCATCATCATTGCACTGAATCTGAAACTGGGGGAAACCTGCATCATATTAATACTTGATTTAAGTTTTGGTGTTGTGAATGATTTTGAATTAGAGGTCCTGAAAATAAAGGTAGTGGTGTCAGGACTTCTCCCCCCCACCACTCCCCCCACCCCCCTCTCCTCCGGCTTCATAACCTATTCAAGATTACTAGACCCACAGAGGAATGTTCCTGGCCCAAAGAAATTTTTATTTTATTTTTAAAACATTTTTCACGGTTTCCACCTCTTCTTATCCCATGTACTAATATTAGCAAAGCACATAAACTAATTATACCTAGCTGTGGAATAGTTTGGAAATAGCAGAAACCAGCAGTGCCTATGTTAATCCATAAATATCTTGATTCTACAAGCAGATATTGCTTGTGGCAAAAGCAAACAAAAGATTTTTGTCACTCAAATAATTAAACAATCTTTATTTTGTTAATAATAAATGTTCCACTGCCCTACATTGAAGGGGATTTTATTTTTAATTATTTTCCAGGAATTTTATATACGATTTATTAGAACCAAGGAACATTGAACTAACATCTTCCATCTTCACTTCTGGCACACAGCCTCAAATTCAGTTAAAACCATTGGCTCCAGGTGCTTTACTTTCCAGGCCCCTCTCTACCCCTTTGCTGGATATCCACCAGAGCACCCAAAGCATTTTGTGTACAAAGGCTCAGAAACTTCATAATTTCCTGTCACGAGCACCCCAAACACAGGAAATGGGGGCCTAGCTGTACTCAGTCTTCTCTGCATTTGTAAATGTTGGCCTAGGATCATTTGCAGCCCCTCAGGTCCACAGGGGTTCCAATGTTAATCCCATCATTTGGTTTCATTCACCGACCCCCTCCTTGGGCTCCAACAGGCCAACCAGAAGGAAAATGGAGATGGAGTCTGGCAACATCGCTGCCCATCCCAATTGCGCACAATTTTGCCCCCTTCCCAAGAAACAATGATCACTATAGAGGGGATGGAGACCCATTTTGTTGTGCCTCCACCCACTTTTTAGAGTCAGAGGGTGGAATTCTCCACAAATGAGACTAAGTGCAGTGCCTGGCATTGTTGGCATGCCCACCCTGTTATATGCAATGATGGGAACTCACAATCAATTCTGCACTTGGAACCTCATTAATTATGCCAAGGCGCGTATCAGTCCGAATCACCTGGCAGGTCCGGAGTTGATTTGCACGGCTGCCGTCAGCTAATGGGTTCGGAGGTCTGGGTACCATATTTAAAGGCCAGTCCAACACACAATCTTACCCTCTCTAGCCCACCAGAGATGTCTGACAGCCAGAAGAGGAAGGCCGAGAGCTTGAAGAAGAAGGCAGCATCCGCTTCACCCACCAGGCTCTCCAGAGGGGTGCAGGTGCAAGGGCACATGTTCTATCCCAGGGATGGCTACAGCAAGCATAGCAGCTTCACCTCTCCGGCCTGGGAGGCCATCGCAGAGCAGGTCAGCATGACTGGCAACCGTGTCCAAAGTGCCACCCAGTGCAAGAAGAGGATGAATGATCTCATCCACTCTGCCAGGGTAAGTCATCCTTTGGCTCCCTCCAACATCAAACTCCCATCATGGCATCATGTACTCAAACGGCTACTCTCTTCAGGGATCCCACATAACCATTAGCAGGAGTTGGGGGGGGTGGGGATCATATCAGCACTCGTTGTCTCACTGAGACATTCACATCACCACCATCCCATCTATCATGTTGCTCACACTCCATCCTCTGGCTCTTCTGGGGAGGCCTCACCACACAGGGGACATGCATCTCACCCAACCTCTGCTCCATCCCTTCTCATCACAACCTTTCTTTCTTCTTCATACAGGCCAAGCTGGTGCACAACAGGTCACGAGAGATCACAGACTGGGGGAGGGACGGCCGACATCATTGCCCTCACTGTATTTGAGGAAGCTGTGCGAGCTGGCTGGGGAGGACACGGATCATTCACATGGGGAAGGGGAGATCAGCCTCTCCCACCAACCAAGTATGGATCACAGCTCCATCACCTCATCAAATCCTGACATTCACAGTGAGTCACATGCAGTCTTATCTAGCTCATGCTCATTAACTAAAACTCTCTTTTCTATTTTCTAGGCACCAGCACATCGAGGCCCCCAAGCCAGTCCAGCTTCCAGTGCGAGCCCACAGTCTTCACCTGAAGAAGAAGCTCTGGAAGAACCATCATGGCAATCGCACACACCCTCCACCAGCTCAGAGACACACTTGGTGGGGCACAGCTGTAGATTAGGCTTGTGCTCACTCTCTGGGGAACACCTCACTGACACATTCCCGCAGCAGGCAGAGGCAGGGACAGCTCAGGTCTCCGGCACTCGGAGGACTGCTGGAGACCAGCCACCCACTCAGTCCGAGTCAGATGTTGAGCCTCTGGAAGCGGCTGCCAGCTCACTGCTGGAGATACGACAGGTGGCGAACATCAGGCAGAGATTCGACAGTCACTCAGCAGACTCGAGTGAACGATGGGGGAGTCCATTCGTTTTCTGTCTGATCTTGTGGCTCCAACATGCGAGCACCTCAAGGTCACCATGAGAAGGCTGGCAATCACCATGGAGACCTTGGTCCACCAGCTCTTGCCAGATTTGCACTTAGCCCTGCACTCCACAGCCACACAACCCGGTGCGCACCATCAGGACGTAGGTGACATGGGGAAGAGGCACCTTGGCCTCCCTCCAGGTGCACCATCACCTGCAGCAATCAGGGAGGGATCTTTGGGCACCCACGGGGAGGATGAGCATCAGCTGGACATCCCGGGGGCCTCCTCTCAGGACACTCCAAGGGTGTGCAGCCGCTCATAGCCCCCTCTGCCTGTGACCCCATCCACTCTAGCTTTTCAGGCCACCGAGGGCGCTTCTGCCCCTGAGTAGGTGACCCTTATCAGGCCGGGACCCTCCAGGCCTCGGGTCACTAGAGGACGTCCACAAAGGTCGTCACAGACATCAGGACGTAGCAGTCAACAGGCTGCCTCCATCTCTGCTGTGGACGTTGGGGCTGCACCCAGGTGTAGCGGTAGATTTAGGAAATTTAAGAAAATTTGATGTCACTTTTGGGTCACACGTGTGTTAGACACGTAAATAAATTGCACTTTTATGTGTACATTTGATGGTTATGTGAATATTCTTGTTAACTGAAGGCATTGTGATTTTTTACATTGGAATCCTCTTATTTCAAAGTTTAGCCTTGCTCCCACTCAGTGATAGTGTCACACTATGCGATTCACATTCCTGTGCTGTCAACCTCAGCTGAAATAGCCTCCGCACCCTTGTGTGATGTCAGGGAGATGTTTTTTAATCTTTATGGAAATGCGTGATGTAAGCGTTTCTAATCCTTCTTTCAGGGAACATCATTGAGTGAGGGCGGCTCATCAGCACTGATATTCTAGTGGCATTTGTGTCTCCTCAGTGGTAATGGCAAAAGAAAAGAGATGCACAAGAGAAGGAGATCCCTCAGCATGTCCACATCTCAGTCACAGCAGTATTTGCATTATTTGATGGTGGCAAAAGCTTCAAGTCTTCTCTCACATTGATCTTGTTCCTAAGTGGACTCTCAGTTCCCAGAGTGAGCTCACTCACAGGACTCCAAGGACCAAAGCAAAGATCATGGCCTGGTGATACATGAGGTCAGAACGTGCAAGAATGAATGTGGGACTCGTTCTCACTGCAAGTGGGTGGATATCCCTGAGTTAAAAAGAAAATGGCATTGAGGACCAGGAGAGATGTGGCCATGTTCCCTTACTTAGCTTCACTCTTCCTGGAACCTGTCATCAATTAAAGTATCATGGGTGTCATACGTGTGCTAGACATGTAAATAAATTGCACTTTTGTGAATAAATTTGATAGTTATGTGAATATTCCTGTCAACTGAAGGCATTGTGATTTTGTACATTGGAATCCTCTTATTTCAAAATCTTCCATCCTTCATGGTGTGATCGCGCTCATACTGACCCTCTGCAGCCTCCTGAGGTTTCTAGGCCTCCAGATCTTCATCCTCTGATGAGCTCTCATCCTCTTCCAGTTATTCTCTGACAGGGGTTCACCTCTTTGCATTGATAGAGAAACCTAGAAACATAGAAACTGACCATTTGGCCCTTCGAGCCTGCTCCACCATTCATTATGATCACGGCTGATTATCCAACTCAATGGTCTGCTCCTGCTTTCTCCCCTTATCCTTTGATCCCTTTTGCCCCAAGAGCTATATCTAATTCCTTCTTGAAAACATAAAATCTTTTGGCCTCAAGTACTTTCTGTGGTAGCGAATTCCACAGGCTCACCACTCTCTGGGTGAAGAAATTTCTCCTCATCTCAATCCTAAATGGTCTACCCCATATCCTCAGACTGTGACCCCTGGTTCTGGACTCCCCCACCATTGGGAACGTCCTTCCTGCATCTACCCTGTCTTGTCCTGTTAGAATTTTATAGGTTTCTATGAGATCCCCCCTCATTCTTCTGAACTCCAGCGAATATAATCCTAACTGACCCAATCTCTCCTCATATCCCAAGAATCTGTCTGATAAACATTCGCTGCACTCCCTCTATAGCAAGTACATTTTTCCTCAGATAAGGAGACTAAAACTGCATATAATATTCCAGGTGTGGTCTCGCCAAGGTCCTGTACAATTGCAGCAAGACATCCCTTGTGAAGAGCGCAACACTGCAATGATGCGGGAAACCCTGTCGGGGATATATTGCAGTGACCCACCTGAGTGGTCCAAACATCTGAAGCGCATTTTCAGCGCCTGCTCTGTAAGGGAGTGTGTGGAGCTGTGAGCAGCGCTGTACCTCTTCTCAGAACGATTCTAAGGGCGATGTACCGGTGCCATCAGCCAGTGTTTCAGTGGGTACACCTTATTTCCAAGCAGCCATCCCTGCAGACGTAATGGCCCCTCGAAAATCCAAGCACCTGGGAGTGACTGAGGATGTCAGAGACATGGCAACTCCCAAGGTACAATACACAAACATGCAGTATGTGCTTCCGGTGATCACACACCAGTTGTACATTGATAGAATTGTAGCCTTTGTGGTTTATAAACATTAGGGTCTGCTGCCATGGAGCCCGTATAGCAACATGGGTGCAGTCCATTTTACCCTAAGCTCTTGGGAAGCCTGAGATGGTGGTGAAGCCAGTGAATCTTGAAGCCTGGCTATCTTCACCCAGACAAACCTGACATAATGATGGACCTCCCTGTAAAGGGCATCTGTGATCTTCTTTAGGCATTGATGCATGGCAGCCTAACAGCTGCCGTACAGGTCACCTGTTGATCTCTCGAAAGACCAAGAGGCAAAGAAATTTAACACTGCGATCATCTTCAAAGCAACTGGCAGGGGATACCCTCCAATTTCACCTGGCGTCAGGTCTTCACGAGAATGTGGCATATGTGATGTACCATAGCTCGGGACAAGCGCAAACGTGCATGGCATTGTCTCTCACTCAATTGTAAATAGGAGACTCTTCTACGATAAATCCTACGTCTGTCTAGTCACCCCAGTTGTCTGGATTGCTCCTCCTGACCCTCCTGTTCATGCTCTGACTCCGCTTGACCATGTACATCCTGCTGGAGCTGCGCGCAGAGTCGCCTCTCCCTCCTTCGTCTCCTTCATTGCTTTAGGACCCTGACAAAGGCAGCATAGAGCCCTGGATCCATGTGTGCTTTGGTCTTCTCTCTGAAAGGAAATATTGAAGACATTAATGATTCAAGGGGCAATAAAGTGAAGCTTAGAAGATGAAACGTATGGAAAATGTAAGGGTCCATAGGATTTCCTGCCCTACTTGCATGGTGGCTGATGCATCTTGTCTCTGAGACACTATCACACACATCGAGGTGGCCAAGATGGTATCGTAGATATGTCGCATCTTGAGTCCTGCATGGGATGCTAAAGTATCAGTGAGATGAATAACCCAACCTAGTTCTGTGCTCCAATCTCTATGTGGCATGTTAATGACCAATCAGTTGTTCATGGTCAATGAGTGGATGATCTTGAGCCTGTTAGGAATGTCAATTCTGGTGAACACGTGACAGGCCTTCATTAATGGAATGCCACATAAGATACAGCTGTGCCCTCCTTCATTATTGCCTGTGTTCCCAAATTCTACATTCCTGTGTGTTACTCTTGAGATACAGCAACTGTGATGTGTAGCCACTGAGTTCTGAGTGGCCCTTGATCAGTGCTAATGAAGTCATTGGCTTTCAGTGGCTTTCATTGCAAGGAGGTTTTCCTCCTTTCTATCTAATCAAGCTCCTGCACACTCCTCCAGCAACAAGAGGTTAGAGAGCAACCCCAGAAAGGGCCCCTTGTATCCGCCCTTCCAGCTCACTGCCATTCCGCAGCCTTCACTCCCCATTGTCCCCCTTGTATTCACCCTTCCCGCTCACTGCTATTCTGCAGCCTTTCCTCATCATTGCCCCCATCGTGTTCACCCTTCCCCCTCACTGCCATTCCGCAGCCTTCCCTCCCCGTTCATCAGCCCCACCCTTGTCTCACGTCCATCCCTGGTTGAAATGTTAGTTTCTGCAAGTGGAGGCCTGCATGAGTACCACAACACAGTGGTGTTCCTTGGGACAATGTAGGCAAAGGGCAGGAGCAGACCAACCCTACAGCCCCAGCAGAGTGGCACTAATCGCAACAAGACCAGTGCTGCGCTGTGGCTGGTACACTATGTTTGTTCCATTCACCTCGAAGTTACCAATGAACACACAGTCTGACTTGTGCATGCCACCCCTTTTCAAACAGATTTGAGGTCGACATAAGTTCCCACTGGCGTAACACAAGATTGGAAGCTCTGGTAAGATTCGGCAAGCAGATGTTTTAATGAGCTTTCATGAGATGTTAATAAATATAAATGGTGTTCACTCCACTAGTCAGCGGGATAACCAAGCCACCACGAACAAACCATCGCAAGTACTGCAACCTATTTTTATGACAGTGGATTTGTGACTTTTTGCCTGCCATTAGATTCTCCACTCCTGCCTGCCAGAAAACCTGCCATTGGGTACAGGATTCCACCCATTAGCGCCATGACATCATAGAAGGTAGCCATTCAACCCACTGAGTCCATGCCAGCTCTCTGTAGACTGGTCCAATCAGTCCCCCATCCCCAGTGTTATCTCGGTAGCTTTGCAAATATATTTCCCTTCAGCGCCCATCCAATTTCCTCTTGAAATAATTGATAATTTCTGCTTCTACCAACCTCATAGGCAGCAATTTCATGACCAGTCACTGCATAAAAAAAATTCTCCCTCATTTCCCCTGCATATCTTACAAAACTTTACAGGTGGCTGAGGTGGTGGTGGGGGAGCATTTTAGTGATACAATTTTAGTGATACAATTTAAGCTTGTTATGGAGAAAGAAGTAGACAAGTTGCAAAAAAAATGTTTTGGATTGGGGGAGAGCAGATTTTAGTAAAATAAGGCAGGATCTGGCCAAGGTAGACTGGGAACAGCTACTTGTGGGGAAATCTACAGAGGAGCAATGGGGGGGGGGTGTTCAAAAAGTAAATGGGGAGGCTCAACATGTTCCTTCTAGGAACGAGTGACAAGCCCAGAGAACCATGGATGACCAGAGATATTCAGGATGCGATGAGAAGGAAAAGAGAGACTTTTACAAGGGAAGCAAATCAGCAGAGCCATTAGTGTAGTACAGAAAGTGCAGGGTAGAGCTTAAGAAAGCAATTAGGAGACCAAAGGGGGGAATATGAGAAAGCTCTGGCTGGTAAAAGTAGGGGAAATCCCAAGATATTCTATAAGTATATCAATGGGAAGAGGATAACCAGGGAAAGAGTAAGGCCCATTAGGGACCAAGGGGGCAATCTATGCGTGGAGCCAGAGGACATCGATAGAATGTTGACCGAATGCTTCACATCCGTCTTCACCCAACAGAATGAGGATGAAGGTATCGAACTTGGGGAGAGAGACTGCAAGGTTCTTGAGCAAATTGATATAAGGAGTGACAAGGTATTGGAAGTGTTGGCAGGCTTAAAAGTGGACAAATCTCCAGGTCCAGATGATATGTGTCTCAGGCTGCTGAGGGAGGCAAGGGAGGAGGTCACAGGGGCTCTGACCCAAATTTTTAATTCCTCTCTGGCCACAGGGGAGGTGCCAGAGAACTGGAGAACAGCTAATGTGGTTCCGCTATTTAAGAAGGGTTGCAGAGTAAGCCAGGCCAGTGATTCTCATGTCAGTGGTAGGGAAACTATTGGAGAAAATTCTGAAGGAGATAATCCATCTCCACTTGGAAAGGCAAAGTTTGACCAGGGATAGCCAGCATGGCTTTGTCAGGAGGTCATGCCTAACAAATTTGATTGAATTATTTGAGGAGGTGACCAGGTGTGTAGATGAGGGTAGTGCAGTTGATGTAGTTTATATGGATTTCAGCAAAGCCTTTGACAAGGTCCCACTTGGGGGATGTATAAAGAAGGCAAATGCACATGGGATACAGGGTAATTTGATAAGGCGGATTCAAAATTGGCTTAGTTGTAGGAGACAGAGGGTGATGACAGAAGGATGCTTTAGTGACTGGAAGCCAGTGTCCAGTGGCGTACCACAGGGATCTGTGCTCGGTCCCCTATTATTCGTCGTTTATATAAACGACATAGATGACTATGTGGGGGCTAGAAATAGTAAGTTTTCGTTTGACACAAAGATTGGCTGGGTGGTTAACAGTGAGTTTGAGTGTCTTGGGCTACAGGAAGATTTGGCCGGATGGTCAAATGGGCAGATAAGTGGCAGATGGAATTTAACCCTGAAAAGTGTGAGGTGATACACTTTGGAAGGAGTAATTTGACAAGGAAGTATTCAATGAATGCATGACACTAGGAAGTTCTGAGGAACAAAGGGACCTTGGCGTGTGTGTCCATAGATCTCTGAAGGCAGAGGGGCACGCTAGTGGGGTGGTGAAAAAGGCATATAGGACACTTGCCTTTATCAATCGAAGCATAGATTACAAAAGTAGGGAGGTCATGTTGGAGTTGTATAGAACCTTGGTGAGGCCACAGCTAGAGTACTGTGTGCAGTTCTGATTAACACATTATAGGAAGGATGTGATTGCACTGGAGGGGGTGCAGAGGAGATTCACCAGGATGTTGCCTAGGACAAAACATTTAAGTTATGAAGAGAGGTTGGATAAACTTGGGTTGTTTTCGTTGGAGCAGAGAAGACTGAGGAGCGACCTGATCAAGTTGTACAAGATTATGAGGAACATGGACAGGGTGGATATTCCCCTTAGCTGAAGGACCAGCCACGAGGAGACATAAGTTCAAGGTGAGGGGCAGGATGTTTAGGGGGGATGTGTGGAAAAACCTTTTTACCCAGAGGGCGGTGATAGTCTGGAATGCACTGCCTGGGATGGTGGTGGAGGCGGGTTGCCTCACATCCTTTAAAAAGTACCTGGCTGAGCACTTGGCACATCATAACATTCAAAGCTATGGGCCAAGTGCTGGTAAATGGGATTAGGTAGGTAGGTCAGGTGTTTCCCACATGTCGGTGCAGACTCAATGGGTCTAAGGGCCTCTTCTGCACTATGTGATTCTGTGATTCTTTGATCTGTGTACCCTAGCCCTTGTATCATCAGCTAATAGGAACAGCTTTCCTTTGTCTACATTTTATAAACCTGTCATTATTTTATACACCTCTTTCAAATCTTCCCTCAAGCCCCTTTGCACCAAGGAGAACAAGCCAGCCCTGTTGACCATGTCAAATTCTCCTTATCAACATCTGGAGGCCTAAAATTGGGAGAGCTGTCCCACAGACTCATCAAGCAACAGCCTCACCTACTCATATTCATGGAATCATACATTACAGACAATGTTCTAGATACCACCATCACCATCCCTGGATATGTCGTGTGTCACAGGCAGACCAGACCCATCAGATGTGGCAGCACAGCAGTATACTGTTGGGAGAGAGTTGCCTAGGAGTTCTTAACATTGACTCAGGACAGCCAAGAAATCTCGGGCGGAATCGTCCCAGGTTTGCACAAAGTGCGGTAAAACGCCGTCTGCAATGGCGGGTTTTCATGCTGTATCATCCCAAACCCGCCACATTATGCATTCCCAGAAAACATGTCATTTTGAAGGCAGGCAGGCTCTCATTCGCACTCCACACCATCACCTTGCCACTTCATCACGCCGGGCACCATTTTTAATGTCCAACCGCATGCAAAAATCTTAGTGTTTCCAGCCCACGACTACTGTAAGGAAGATGTCCACAAAAGTCTAAAAGACTGTAGCCTCCAGGTTTGGTGATACATCACTGGAATCTCTTTTGGACACTGTGGAGGCCTGCCATGATGATCTCTGCCCCAGCTCTGGCTGCAGAATGGACAGCTGCTTGACCAACCAGGCTTTGAATGTGGTGGCAACGGTGCTCAGAGCCAATGCTGCACAGAGTGGTTGGCCATCCAATGCAGATAAAGGATGAATGATCTCATCCGTACAGCCAGGGTATGGCAACCATCTCATCATTATAAACTCACACACTCAAACCCAACATACACTCACTGGCATCTCATTCACAGTCAGCTCAAGAGACATCCCTACCCATTCTCACACACACACAGTCTCACATCTCCATCTGGCCTCACCTCCTCTGGAGACTGTCTCCTTAACCCTTGCCATCTTGAGGCCACTTGCACAGATCAACATGTGCCCCACACACACCCTGGGTTACCGTCCTTCCACAGTACAGCCCTCGCCCTGCAGCCCCTTCCCTTGCCTGATGCCATTTCTCCCCCTTCGCCAAGCAAGCACTAGCCCTGCAGCCATTGAAAAGCCACCTACATATGGCTGATCTGGTAGGTAGAGACCTGCCGTAAGCCCCTCTAAAAGTGATGTAGCGCTGTCTGTGAAGCCTGGCGCTGATGACTGCGAGTGCTGACTGAAGCAAGGTAGGCAAACAAACCTTGAAGTCCCGAGTGAACTGCAGCCACCAGATGCACGTTCCTTATTTGCTGTTGTGAAACACGCCTGCGTGTTTTCCCATCGATGTGGCTGGAGGGGAATGATTCCAGCGGGCTGGCCTGATAATGATATGCTGATGTATTACAATGAGGTTCCTGACGTCTGATGGTGGGAAATGCAGCCTCCCATCAGCAGGCTGAGCGGACGATCGCAAACTGGTTTCACACCGTCATGAAACCAATCACGCCATTTTGTCCGCTCACTTGACCAAACACGCCCAATGCCAGCAGGTATGGAAAATCTCGGCCCTCATAGCAACAGGTCAAACATGGGCAAGGAAACCTCCTGCTGGCTACCACCTACCACAACCCCCACCCCACACACACCCCCATTCAGCTGATTAATCAGTCCTCCTCCATGATACCCATCACCAAGAGTGGCTCAGTAGCACCACTACCGACTGTGCTGGCCAAATCATAAAGCATATAGCTGCTAAACAGGGTCTACTGCAGATGGTAAGGGGACCAACAAGAGGGAAAAACCTACTTGACCTCATCCTAGCCAATCTACATTTCAGATGTATCTGTCCATGACAATTTTGGTTGGAATGCCCACCGCACAGTCCTTGTGGAGACGAAATCCCATCTTCACATTGAGGATACCCTCCATCATGTTGTGTGGCACTACCATCATGCTAAACGGAATAGATTTCGAACAGATCCAGCAACCCCAAGTTGAGCGTCCATGAGGCGCTGTGGGCCATCGACAGCAACAGAATTACTTAACCACAATCTGTAACCTCATGGCCCGGCATATCCCCCAATCTACCTTTACCATCAAGTCGGGGGATCAACCCTGGTTCAATGGAGAGTGCAGGAGGGCATGCCAGGAGCAGCACCAGGATTACCTTAAAATGAGGTGTCAACCTGGTGAAGCTACTCCACAGGGCTACTGCCTGCCAAACAGCGGAAGCAACATGTGATAGAGGCAGAGCTAAGTGTTACCACAACAAATGGATCAGATCTAAGCTCTGCAGTCCTGCCACATCCAGCAGTGAATGGTGGTGGACAATTAAACAGCTCACTGGCAGAGGAGAATCCAGAAATATACCCACATTCAGTGATAGGGGAACCCAGCACATCCGTGCAAAAGACAAGACTGAAGCATTTTCAGCCATTTTCAGTCAGAAGTGCTGACTGGATGATATATCTCAGCCGCCTCTGGAGGTCCCCAGCAACCTAGGTGCCACTCCTCAGCCAAGTTGATTCACTCCATGTGATATCAAGTATAGGCTGAAGGTACTGGATACTGTAAAGGCTATGGACCCTGATAACGCAATAATGTTGAAGACTTATGCTCCAGAACTAGTTCCACCCTTAGCCAAACTTTTCCAATACAGCTACAACACTGGCATCTGCCTGGCAAATTGGAAAATTACTAAGGTATATCCTGTCATATGAACATACAAATTAGGAGCAGGAGTAGGCCACTCGGCCCTTGAGCCTGCTTGCCATTCAATAAGATCATGACTGATCTGCTTGTAATCTCAACTCCACGTTCCTGCCTACGCCCGATAACCATACACCCCCTTGCTTATCAAGAATCTATATACCTCTGCTTTAAAAATATTCAAAGAATCTGCTTCCACAGCCTCTTGAGGAAGAGTTCCAAAGACTCACAACCCTCTGAGTGATAAACATTTCTCCTCATCTCTGTCTTAAATGAATTAACCCTCATTTTTAAACAGTAACCCCTAGTTCTATATTCTCCCACAAGAGGAAACATCCTCTTGTCAAGACCTCTCTGGATCTTATATGTTTCAGTCAAGTTGCCTCTTACTCTTCTAAACCCCAGCGGATACAAGCCCAGCCTGTCCAACCTTTCCTTACAAGACAACATGGCATTCCAGGTATTAGTCTGGTAAACCATCTCTGACCTGCTTCCAACGCATGATTCTTGCATGAGAGATGACTTGTGAAGAGATGCCACAGTCGGGTTCAGATCAGTCCTGAGATGCTCAAGTGAGAGCCAGTGATTAATGATTGTCCTCCTTGAGGTACCTTGCAATGCTCCAGGGATACTGCCATGAGTGCACTTATTTTGCAGTACTGTTCCTGTCTCTTGAAGGCTGCCATAGGCAGTGGGATGTTGGCACAATTACTGAAAGGACTGCACCATCACTGATTGCTTCACAATGAACATAGTGAGAGTTTTTATCCCATTACAGAATGGCCACATGCTTCATAGGCTGCCTAGCCCTCCAAGGATGAGGCCACCATCATGAAGATTGTGACTACTCATTCTGAGATTGATGTCCTTCATTGAGATGTTGAGGATAGCAAAGAAAATGTTAATGACTAATCTGCATTGAGGAGACAGGTGAAATGGGCTTGTATGAGCCAATCATCTTCATCGTCCTGGAATGTTGTTGCTAAGGGTCTCATGGGCACATCTGCCACACCTGGCCCATACTATGGCCCCTTCCTGTGGCAGGTCAATATCCCCGCCCTCTTTGAGGTCATCCATTTTGACATCCTCCTCATTGGAGGAGATGTGCAGCTCCCCATCTCTCCATCTGGCAACTCATCGCCCCTCTTTGGAGTGCCAGAATGTGTAGATCGCAGCAAACCACGATGATGCGGGACACCACCTGGGGAGATTATTGTAGAGCACCACCTGACCAGTCCAGACATCTGAAATGCATCTTCAACATGCTGTTGGTCTGTTCAATCAAGGAACATGTGGCAAAATGAGCTTCACTGTACCTCTCCTCTGAAGCCCTCTGTGACCGCTGAATGGGCATCATTTGCCATGTCTTTTGGGGATAGACTTTATCACTGATGAATGAACCCTGAATGCACTGAGGGCTCTCGAAGATCTTGGTACCTGAAAGTGACACAAGCTGTAAGAATCATGCAAGTTCCCAGGAAACCTCACACAAACCTGCATAATCTGTTTTTGGTATTACAGATCAGCTGCACTTGAGTAAGCGGAATCCTTTTCTGTTGCTGAATCCTTGTGGCTGCTGCCAGGGAGCTCTTAAGGCCACATGTGTGCTGTCACTGGCACCCTGAACCTGTGGGAAGACAGAGATCACTGTAAATCCCACTGCTCTGGCAGCCTGGCTGGCTTTATCCAGGGAGAACTGGACATAATTGTGCCTTACTGAATATGGCATCTCTCATATGCATTTATGAGCGGAGGATTGTGATATTCCTCAGCGGTCACCAGTGGAGCCCTGGAATGAGTTACTCATTAAAAAGCTGGGTGTGGCGGTTACCTTTACAGCCACTGGCAATGGATGTCCTCCCAGTCTGTGTGGTGTCAGATCCTTGTGAAGAATGTGGCAGATGTGAGCCAACACATCCCTTGACAAATGAAGGCGTCTTCGGCACTGTCTCTCACTCATCTGCAAGTATGAGTGGAGTCTTCAATAAATCCTGGGTCACGCCAAACACCTCTGTGGAATTGGTCTCTCCGCCTCAGCTTCTGGGTCTTTATGGGGCCCCGCTAGCCCATGTTCTTCAGGATGAGATTCTTCCTTTGCCCTGCCTGACAGCGTGGACCCTTCTTCTCCTCCTCAGTTCCATGAAAGCCTTGAAGGAGGCAGAGTTGCCTGCTGCCTGCATTCTGCACTCCTCCTTGTGTCTGTGGAAAAATCGTTGAGAGGCATGATTGAACCTTACCCTGCAATGTTCACCTTCCATCGCCAAGCTAGGGAGTCATTGTGAAGCATCTCGGCTGCCCTCATTCCAGATATTCCATTCCCAGGTTCTCCCTTGCAGCTGAACCACATCCTGAAGGATCACTGGCAGCTGAGTTTCCCCCTTCCCATCCCCTCCACCCGCATGCCCCAGGCATGACAGGGCTTTCACACAGGGGGTTGGATCTGGATGAGTACAGCCAGGAGCCATCATCCTCATTCAGGGCACAGTCAAGCTTCCTCCTTTGGAGTAGACTGGAGCCCAGCATTGCGCTAATGTAATGACTGTAATCATTAAACCGGTGTAAGCCCTGAATCTCTCTGCTGCAATGTGTAGAGTTGTTTAGAGCATTTTGCATATGTACTTTAGCCATGGCCCCTTTGTAGTTGGATCCTTCTGACCTTTACACATTCCTCTGAGAGGGATAAATGGTCAATCTGCTTTTGGCCGGAAGCCCTAATAGATTCTCACAAGAATACGCTCCATGTGTTAAAGAGCCCAAATCCTTCAATTGGCATTTGAGCCTTCCTAATGTGTCTCAGCTGAGCCTTGCTCTCCATGTCCTGAAGTGGGAATTATTAAGGTGCCCCTTCAAATGGCCCAAAAGCTCAGTAGTCAACTCCTCCCACAAACCCGCACACCCCTCCCATAGTGATTTTTTCCCAGGTTAATTTTCAACTGCATCATTCCACCGACTGTCAAAATGGTGCTGCTCTGCTTCTGCTACGAGACCAGCTTCCAACCATCAACCTTTTCAACATCCACGTTCCTCCTATCATTCTGGAAGAGCATCATGTGCAAGTTTCCATCTCTCCAATCGCCCTCCTGCCTCCCCCTTTAACCCTGGAGCAATCAATATTCTGGTTGATATCGTTGTCCTTCCCACAAACTATTCTCTGTGGATGTCCCTGTGCCCCTTGTCGACCTCACCCCTACCCAGCTTGAGGCCCTATGCACAAATCAACCCGTGAAACCATTGAGTGCCCCCCTCTTATTTACCAATTCCCCACCTACAGGCTGCAGATGCATCCCCTGACTGTGGCTGTGCTAACTGCTGCCCAGTACCAAGCAACTAACCTCCAAATGTGTGAGGGACTGACGATGCCCTGCACACCATGCTGGGCTGACAGCTTTCCCTCTCCCTGGACTGGGGATAGGACACGCGTGCCAGGCATAGCCTTGTAGCATAGTGCGCACTACCCCAGGCCTGCCTTTAATATATGGCCTGGACAACATGACTGCACTGCCCAGGACTGCCTCAGAGTCATCTCCCTTCTTCCTTTAACCCACCAGTCCCCCCGTCATGTGTCTCTCTCTCTCTCCACCCCTTCCCTCCTGGACTCCAGTAAGGCCCCCCATCCACCCCCTCTCAGTCATGTGTCTCTGTCCATCCCTTCCCTCATGGCTCCAGTCACCCACCTTCCCCCAGTCATGTGTCTCTGTCCTCCCCTTCCCTTGCCTCTCTCCAGTCACCCCACTCCCCCAAGTCAAACATGAGTCTTCCCCCTTGACCTTCCCTTCCTGCTGGTCTTGCCTGAGCAGCCTTGGCCTGAAGTCAGAGTAGTTGCAAGAGCAGCACAGTGAAAGGTAGGCGAACGCTGTGTGCACAATCCTCGAAGTTGCAAGTGAAGTGCAGTTCACCAGATGCACTCCAGTTACATCCGGTCATGAACCAGATCAGTGTAATTATCCGTCGGCAGGGCAATTAGATTGGGAGTCCGAATGTCATTCCAGTGAGATGGGTTTTTAATGAGCATTCATGAGATGCAAAGGCTTGCAAATACGGTTCCTGACATGGTGCAGCGGGAAACTCGGGAAGGGGGTTGGTGGGGGGGTGGTGGAGTTGGGAGGGGAAAATTGCAAACTGCTTCTCTACTGGCGGATAGCTGACTTTTGGCTGTACTCCGAATTTTCCGGTTCCACCTGCCATGATGCTCGCCGTTGGTGACCGGAAAACCCCACTCAGTCAACAAAGGGATTTAGATAGTTTAAGTGAGTGGGCAAATAATTAACGGATGGAGTATAATATGAGAAAATGTGAACTTATTCACTTTGGCGGGAAGAATAGCATTTATTTAAATAGAGAGAGATTGCAGAACTCTGCTGTACAAAGGGATCTGGGTGTCCTGGTACATGAATCACAAAAAGTTAGTTAATGCAAGCGATTAGGAAAGCAAATTATACGTTGTTGTTCATTGCAAGAGGAATGGAATATATAAGTAGACAAGTCTTGCTACAGTTGTACAGGGCATTGGTGAGACTATGTACAATATAGTCTCCTTATTTAAGAAAGGACATAATTGCATTAGAAGCAGTTCAGAGGAAGTTCACTCAACTGACTCCTGGATTGAAGGGATTGTCTTGTGAGGAAAGGTTGGACAGGCTGGGGCTGTACCCATTCTAGATTCGAAGAATGGGAGGTGACCTTATTGAAACATATAAGATCCTGAGGGGACTTGACAGGGTGAATGTTTAAAGGATGTTTTCACCTTATGACAGAGATGTGGCCAGGATTTTCCACTCCCACCAATAAGTGTCATGGAAAATATAACGAGAAGCCCAGAAATTGCTTTCACGTTATCATGAAACCAGTTTGCGATCGTGCGCTGCAGCCTTCAATGGCGGCCATGTTTCCTGTCGCGGCACGTCATATCAATAAACTTGCATCTCATTATAAGACTGCTGGCCGGAATCACGCTCCCACGCTGCATCAGCAGGACACATCGGTGTGCAGTTAGAACGTGTTTTGCAATGGTGTATAAGCAACGTGCACCTGGCAACCTGCACTATGCTCGTAACTTAGAGGTTTGTTCACCTACCTTGCATTGTGGAGCACTCACTCTTAACAGCCCCATTTTTAGCAAGCAGCAACACGTTGTTTTCAGGGGGATGTCACAGGCAAGTCTTTTCCCAACAGACCAATAGCAAAGGCGGGTAGCTTTTAATGGGCTACAGGATTAGGGGCCCACTGGGGAAGGGGGAAACTGGCTTGAGGCATGGGAAGGGGCTGTAGGGCAAGGGCTCCACTGGGGGTAAAGAGTCAGGAAGGTTCCACTCAGACACATGACTTGGGGTGAGGGTGCGGTGTGTTATTGTCCTCAGCACCAGGCTGGAGAGAGAGCATGTTACAGGATGATATAAGCCACTTGGTACCAGAATGGGAGGATCGCTGAGTGAAGAAGCGCCTCAGTTTACATTGTCGAGTTTGCAAAGACTGTTTTTGTCCCAGTCCAGAAAGGGGGTGGGCATGTCAGTCCTGTCTCCGTCGTGCCCAGCATGTTGTGTGCAGGGCATTGTCATAATATCATGTGCCTCGGCCCATGGGGTTTCTGGCATTATACTGGGCTGCAGATGGCATACTCAGTCAGGGGAGGCATCCGCAGCCTACAGATGTGGGAGTTTCCAAAGGTGTGGGGGTGGGGGGGGGGGGGGGGGGGGGGGTGCGGCGGGTATATGTTTAACTATGCAACTGGCCTCAAGATAAGGAAGGGTGAGGTCCACACAGGGCACATCCACCTCAAAACATTCAGGGACTAACAAATAGATATCCATCACAATCATGATGGGATCAGGGAATACAGAGGGAGGATTAAGAGTTCTTGGAGGAGGGAAACCTGAACATTGAGTTCCTCTGGGACAATGGGAGGGATTTCCACATTCACACAGGGAGAGCCCAAGGTGGTCTGACAGCGAGGGCTCAGCACCATTATCTGACTGGCAGCAATGGTGCAGAGCAACATTAAAATGAGGAGAAACTCTGCTGGTGAGGGCTCTAAGGGTGGGTTGGAGGACAAGTATGTGCAGGACAGGTGGGGTGCAATTAAAAGGACAACTGAACTCAACTGTCCATCCTCAAATGAGGAGATATGCACAACTGAGACATGATAGGAGCCTTTCAATGAAAATGTAGGGAATCAAGAAAGTGATAAGCATTCATATGAAACTAATCCCGCAAAGTGCCACTAATCAATCTCTTTGTATTAACCTTTGGTTCGCAGCATGGAGATTCCCCAGACTGATAACGCACTCCAGAGCAATTGGGCAACTGGACAAGTTTCAGGTGCATGTTACAATCATGATGCTGGCAGCTTCACGGAAGAGAAGCCTCAGGACTTCTTCAAATAGCCTCAGTTCCTGATTAAACTTTTTCCCTCATGTTTATTCCAAAGAGTGTTGTATTAGAGTGCAGCGAATGAGGATCCAAGCAGCTGGACTGAAAGCAGCACTTCCAGGCACCCAGCCAAAACAATCTCATAGTAAAAGTGAGTGGGTGGAGGTGGTGAGGGGCAACTTGAAATGCACCCTGCTGGCCAACATTTCAGGGGCAAATAGTTTCTGACACTGGAACAAAGCCCTTGAACCCACATTCACTGACGAGTCATTGACAGAAATAGGACCTTTGAAGGCTGGTGCTGACTTATGCCTGTTTCTCATTGATGCTGCAGAGAGCGAGACCATCAGGAACCTGGATTTATTGCTTCCTGCAAAATCGCATACAGGCAGAAGAGGAAGAGGAGATTGCAATGGAGGCACCAGGCTCGCCAAAAGGAGGAACAACGCCCTCAAGACCAAGGGGCAGCAGGGCCCCCTCCGGACGCAGAGGATGAGGCTCACAGAGATGTCCTGCATAGGCGGCTCGCAAGACCAAGGGTGTACAGGATTCACATGTCTTATCTGTAGATGAGCGAGGGACAGTGTCACCCACTCCTCCTCAAGTCCAAGGATCTGGTGACTCACATTTGCCACATTCTCCAGGAATTGGCATCATGGGGACTGGGAAGGTATCCATTGCCAGTAGCTCTGAAAGTAATGGCTGTTCTGAACTTCTCCACCAATGGTTTCTTCCAGGGCTCCACTGGGGAGCTCTGCAGGATCTCTCAAGTGTCCATTCATAAATACATTCATGAGATCACTGACACCCTTTTTGCCAAGGCCCACAATTACATCAACTTCAATAGATATCAAGCAAGCCAGGACACCATAGTACTGGGCTTTGCAGTGATTTCTGGATTCCCACAGGTGCAGAGTGTCATCGATTGCACTCATGTGGCTATAAAAGCTCTCTGGCAACAGGCACTCCAACACATAAACAGGAAAGGTGACCACTTGCTCAATGTACAGCTGCTCTGCGACCATAAGAAGCTTATCATGCAGGTTTGCGCCAGATACCCAGGAAGCATCCACGACTCATAAATCTTGAGTAGATCGCAGATCCCGGACATCTTCAAGGGACAACACAGGATCCAGGGCTAGTTCCTCAGTAACAAAGGGTACTCGCAAAGCGTGTGGCTGATGATACCCATGTGGCGGCCATCGAATCCTGTAGAGAGATGTTACAACAAAGCTACCCGAGCATTGGTGGAGCACACCATACGCATTGTAAAGATGCAATTCCAATGCCTGGACAGATTGGGCAGGGCTCTCCAGTACAGTCCACAGAGGGTCTCACAGATCATTCTGGCTTACTGCGCACTGCACAACCTGGCACTGCAAAGGAGGGAATACTTGCCAGATGCCAACATGGAGGAGCTGCACGTCTGCTCCAATGAGGAGGACATTGAAGGAGATGAGGACATTGAGTTAGAGGAAGCCGAGGCTGCAGGGGAAGAGGCCATAACATGGGCCAGACCAAGGCAGGCAGGTGCGTAAGACCCTCATAGCCACCAGATTCCACGAGGTGAATGAAGAGTTGCAGTGAGTACCCTCTTGTACAATTGTCCACCATCATGGCCAACATGAACACCAGCATTGCTCTTCAATCGTGCACTTCAATATGTGAGTGAATAGTTTTACACGTCAGGCCCACATTCTCCTGATCCTTTGAAGGATGATGAAGCCTCGGGGGTATGTGTCCTTGTTGAGATGAAATGCTAACTGGATGAGGGAGACCCGGCATCAGACGTCAGGAAGTGCTGCCTCTCCAAGCATATCTCCAGCATCCCAGTTGCAGCAGCAGCCTACAAGAGCCAGGAGCTGTTCCACTGTCCTCAGTGGGCTTGTAGCTGTCTGCCTTCAATCCGATAAAGCCCCTCAAAGAGACCCATCTACAGCGTTGGGACAACGCATCTTGTACAACCTCAATAGTGAAACTGGTCGGGGAAACTTGGGCCAAGGGAGCCAAGGACGTTCCACAGGTGTTCATCTATTCAGGGGTGACTCAATTCTTTATGTCCCCTCCTTCTCTATCACATTAACACCCAGCACTCTCAGTTAGGGGTTCTGGCCTGCTTTTATCATCACCTTAATGCGTGTGGACCATCTGAAGATGATGATGTTCAGCCAATTGCGTGCGAGACATTAAAACGCCTCCTCTTTAAGACACACATTGTGCCCTCATGGCCAGCTCTGGCCCTTGCGAACTCCAAAATGTTCACACACCATGGGCCCTCAAGGTGACGAGTTGTTGATAATAAAGATCAGACTTCAGCTTCAGTACATCCTCGCTCCAATCCCATTTCCCCCTCAACATTGTCTAAAGTTAGGATGTGTGCTTCCAAAGCATGCTCAAAGGGTCAGTTGACTTTCAAAAATCACCATTTGCATTTCGCATCACACATCTCAGTGAGTGTTTAGGTGTTGGGTTGCACAGCGCTGCATCCCAACATTGTGACAAAAGCCTTGTGGCTGCATTTGAGACAATTTCAGGTTGGGAAACGCTCAGGATTGTAGGTTTGATCGTCAGAGCAATAATGTGACTGAGAGGGGCAGAGCTTCAGCACCTTGAGGTGGCAGTGTGCTCCCACTTATTGGTGAACTTAGCAGATTTACACTCAGAAAGTGGGAAACACGGCTGGCAGACAGCAGCGCAAACGAGTTCTGGGTATGGGCTCATAGCATGAAAACCCTGTTGGATGACAGAGAGAACATGGAGTTGCACGATTTATGACCCTTCTCCATGCTTAAACACGTCTCTCCTTGTACACTACACCTTCACCTTTCAAGAATGCAGATGAGATAGGAGGACACCTCTGCATCAATCTTACAGAGCCAAGAATAAACACGATATGACCCTGCAAAGCATGTGAACGAGGTTCCTTCCACAAGCACACTTAACATTAAGATCAAGGCATCACCGATCCGAGCATGATCTGAAAAAGGGGCACACACTGTGGTGATATGGAAACACACTAAATAGACTAGAGGCCATGCTAGCGACATCTGCGCTAAGTGGGGGGAGGGACTATGGTATCACACCTGATTGACAACAGCACAGCTTATCATAAAAACGGAGGCAAACACAAGAAGAGATGGTGAAATGTGTGCAATTCTATTTATATTTATGAACATTAAATACATATTGTGAAAACCCATCCCACTGCTCCTAACCCTACCGCTACATCTGAGTGCAACCCTGACATCCACAGTGGGTGTGAGGGTAGCCTGCTGACTACCATGCCTTGTTGCCTGTGATGACTCTGGCATGCCTCCTCTGGAGAGTCGAGACCTGGAGAGCCCCTGCCTGCTTTGGGTGTCCTGCTATGGGGCAGGTGCACTCTCCTCGGCCTGCGGAGCTAGAGTTGATGGGGTCACAGAAAGAAGGATTTGGGATCAGCTGGACACTCCCGAATTCACCTGGGTGGGTGGATAGTCCCAGGGTGCCCAGCTGCTAGTTCTCCTCCCTAGACATGAGGGGAAGGGCAGCTGGAGTGAGATCTAGGTATCCCATAGCCCATTTGTGTAGTCACTGATGGGTGCCATCAATGGCTACAGTGATAGAGTACTGGTCCTGCAACATTGCAGGCACGATTTCCTGAACCAAGGTCTCCATGGCAGCTGCCATCATATCAGTGTTGACCTCAATGCATTGGCATGCCAGCACCATGAACTGAAAGCAGACGGACTCCTCCACTGTCTTCAGTTTCCTCACCTGATGTATCATCGGGCCTCGAGCTAAGGGCCTGGCTGGTTGGGGGCCTCTGGCACTTCCCAGAAGGATAAAACAGTTGAGACCAGTACTCTTATTTCCCACTTTTTACTGGTGTTCCATTTTAAGGTATACAAGACCAGTTTGAACCAATATTTTTATTTCCCAATGTTTACTGCTTTTTGTTCTGGTTCGGCAGAAATGCCTCTGGTGGGCAACTCTGAAACAGGACAATGCACTCACAGTATAGTTGTCTGAGGGATGAGATGGCACCAGATCCTCATGTTCATTTGCCACCGACCTCACCATTGCCACAGGCACAGTTGGCACCCTCTCTGGCCAGCTCAATGGCTCTGTTCTCAAAGCCAGTGAAGGCGTTGAGTTTCGGCATTCCACTCCCGGTCTGGTACTTCTCCCTGCGATTGTGAACGAGGTTGTCCCGCATAAAGACAGATAGAGGGTGTGAGCAGGACGCATGCCAGGGCAGATGATAAGGATGCCTAGCCTGTGTAGGTGGTGTGTGGAGCTATGGGCAGGATGAGGAAACAAGTTCTAGAGGAGATGAGCCCAGATGGAGATGCGGGGCTGTGTGTGAATGAGCTGGCAGCATCTGAGATGCCAGTGAATATCTGATGGGATTGTGAATGTGTGAGCTGAGAGTGATGACGTGGTTGACTTACCCTTGTGGCATAGATGAGATCATTCATCCTCTTTCTGCACTGGGTGGTTGATCTCTTCTGTGCTGTGTTGGCACTGACCACTGCTGCCACTACCTGCCAGACTGGAGTGGTGAGGTTGGTGGATCTCCTCTAGCCATCATGGGGATAGAGACATTGCAGAGGACCTCAGCTGCATCCAGCAGGCATTCCAGTGAAGCGTCACTGAACCTCAGAGCTCTTTCTTCTTCCCTTTGGGAGCCATGTCTTCCGTGGAGCAGTCCTGGGCTGCAGACATTAAAAAAAGCTGCGCACAGGCGCCATTAAAATGTGGCGGCCGGAGTGAGGAAGCGGTGAGTTCACGGTGGGGCAGGAGAATCAAAAGCCACCCGCCCACGATCCGGTGTGTTTCCCGTGCGTGCATATTTAATGTGGCAGGAAGTGGATGATATGGTGCAAAAACCCACCATTGTGGCCGGCGGGAAAAACGCCGTTTTTTACTCCTGCTGCCACATTTGGTGCATGGAGGGGAGTATCCCACCTTGGGGACACTGTTTTAAAATAAGGGATCTCCCATTTAAGATGGAGTGGAGGAGTATTTTTTTTTTCTCCCAGAGAGTCGTTAGCCTGTGGGATTCTCTTCCCCAGAGAGCAGTGGAGGCTGGGTCACTGAATATATTTAAGGCTGAGTTAGACAGATTCTCGATTGAAAAGAAAGTCAAAGGTTAAAGGGGATAAATAGGAAAGTTGAATTGAGGCCACAATCAGATCACACTTGTACAAATCAAACCAGATACCAAGTGTTCTGAACAGATTAAGAAGGTAGGAAAATGACATTTAAGTTTGACAAACACGAAAATGGAATTGGAAGAGGAAAATAAATAATAGGAACATTTTCTTCACATTGTTTTTTGAATTATTTTTCAGCAATTTTATTTTCAAATGTCAAATTGTGAAAAGTAGGTAATTCCTCTGCTAGCAAGTGAGCCAAAGTGGCACTTTGCATTTGTGCTTTGTTCTAGTAAAGGTATGGTATGATGTTTACATAAGTGAAGTTCCGTGAGGTTTTTCTTGCTGTCTCTGGAGGCCTCTGGAAGTGAACCTCTCCTGGAAAACTCTCACTTGTGTTTTCATCAAACTTGAGTGCAAAATTTGGAAGTATTTAGCCATTTCCTAAGGAAATGTGTGGCAGAGACCAGAAATTGCATCAGCTACAGTCCAAAGTTTATAGAAGTTTGAGAAGCTGATTTGCGCTTGCAATAGTGAGCTTGTTTTTGGCAATGGAAGTTATACTCATGCAGTATGTAATCCCATGAGTGTTAGTCAAGTCTGTCTGTGACTCCAGGCATACTGTAAATTACAACTGTAGCTTGAAACTAAGTATAACTTTACCAAGGAACCAAACAGGATTCGGCTGAACAATCCAAATGTGAAAGATGTATTTTTAAATTTCATTTCCATCCTGCACTTAACAGCTAAGCCAAATGTGTTACTATAAAATTAATTATTATATATGTTCTATTATAACAAACATGCACATTCACTCACACACACTAAGATTATTTTGTACTCAGAAATGGAGCCCTAACCTCAATATGATCAAACCTTTCTAAAAAGAGCCACTTAACAAATTTATGTTGTGTTTCTAGTAATTTAGTCTTACTCTGTTCCATAAATTTGTTTCTCCTGCTGTTCAGCTAAAACTTTCCACTATATACACAAGCACACATTTACTCACACACACATTCATACACACATTTACTCACTCATACACAAATTAATTCTCACACACATATTCACTCATTCACAGACACATTCACTCACACATGCAAATTTACTCACTCAAACACAAATCCACTCACTCACATTCACTCACACACACACATTTACTCACACACTATCCTCTTTCACACACATATTCACTTACTCACGGATTCACTCACAGACACATTCACTCACACGCATTTACTCACACACACATTTACTCACACGCATTCACTCACACATTCACTCACACACACACATATTCTCTCACTCACACACACATTCACTCACTCACAGATTCATTCACTCACACAAACACATTCACTCACTCAAACACAAACACATTCACTCACACACATTCACTCACACACACATTCACTCACTCACAGACTCACTCACACATACAGTCACTCACTCACACACACATTCATTCTCTCACAGACTCACTCACACACATATTCACTCACTCACACACACATTCAGTCACAACACACACACATTCACATGCACTCTCATACACACACACATAAACACATTCACTCACACACACACATTCACTCACACACACACACAGACACACACAAACACATTCACACACACATTCACTTACTCACACACATTCACTCACACATTCACTCACACACACACACATTCACTCACACACACACACACACACACACACACAAATTCACTTACTCACACACATTCACTTACAAATTCACTCACTCACACACACATTCACTCACTCACATTCACTCACACATATGCAGTCACTCACACACATTCACACACACAAACACACACACACGTTCACTCACTCACACACATTCACTTACACATTCATTCACTCACACACACACACATTCACTCGCTCACTCACATTCACTCACACACATTCAGTCACTCTCACACACATTCACACTCACACGCAAACACACACACACGTTCACTCACTCACACACATTCACTTACACGTTCACTCACTCACACACACACACATTCATTCACACACACATTCACTCACTCATACACATTCACTCACAAATTCACTCACACACAGACACATTCACTTGCTCACACACATTCACTTACACATTCCCTCACCCACATACACACGTTCACTCACTCACTCACATGCACATTCAGTCACACACACACACACACACAAACTCACACACGTTCACTCACTCACACACATTCACTTACACATTCACTCACACACACACACACATTCACTCACACACACACATTCACTCACACACACACGCATTCACATGCACATTCACTCACACACACACACACACACACACACACACAGACACACACACACAAACACATTCACACACACATTCACTCACTCATACACATTCACTCACAAATTCACCCACTCACAGACACATTCATTCACACACATTCACTCACACACACACACACATTCACTTACTCACACACATTCACTTACACATTCACTCACTCACACAAATACACATTCACTCACTCACTCACATTCACTCACACACACATTCACTCACACACACAAATACACACACACGTTCACTCACTCACACACATTCACTTACACGTACACTCACTCATACACACACACATTCACTCACACACACATTCACTCACTCACACACATTCACTCACTCACAAACACATTCACCCGCTCAGACTCATTTGTGCACATATTCACTCACTCACACACACATTCATTCTCTCACAGACTCACTCACACACATATTCACTCACTCACACACACATTCATTCACAACACACACACATTCACATGCACTCTCATACACACACACATAAACACATTCACTCACACACACACATTCACTCATACACAAACACACACGGACACACAGAAACACATTCACAAAAACATTCACTTACTCACACAAGTTCACTCACACATTCACTCACTCACACACAAACATTCACTCACACACTCACATTCACTCACACACATTCAGTCGCTCTCACACACATTCACACACACACACAAACACACACACACGTTCACTCACTCACACACATTCACTTACACAATCACTCACACACACACACATTCACTCATTCACTCACATTCACTCATACACATTCAGTCACTCTCACACACATTCACACTGACACACAAACACACACACACGTTCACTCACTCACACACATTCACTTACACATTAACTCACTCACACACACACACATTCACTCACACACACATTCACTCACTCATACACAATGACTCAAAAATTCAATCACTCACAGACACATTCACTCACACACACATTAACTCACACACACACACACATTCACTTGCTCACACACATTCACTTACACATTCACTCACTCACACACACACATTCACTCACACACACACATTCACTCACACACACATTCACTCACTCATACACAATCACTCACAAATTCACACACTCACAGACACATTCACTCACACACACATTCACTTACTCACACACATGCACTTACACATTCACTCACTCACATACATACATTCACTCACTCACTCACATTCACTCACACACACATTCAGTCACACTCACACACATTCACTCACACACACACACATTCACTCACACACACATTCACTCACTCATACACATTCACTCACAAATTCGCTCACTCACACACACATTCACTCACACACACACCTTCACTTACTCACACACATTCACTTACCCATTCACTCACTCACAAAAATACATTCACTCTCACTCACATTCACTCAAACACACATTCAGTCACTCTCACACACATTCACTCACACACACACATTCACTTATTCACACATATTCACTTACACATTCGCTCACTCACACACACATTCACTCATACACACACACACAGACACACACAAACACATTCACACACACATTCACTTACTCACACAAGTTCAATCACACATTCACTCACTCACACACACACATTCACTCACACACACACACACACACATTCACTTACACACATTCACTTACACATTCACACACTCACACACACACATTCACTCACTCACTCACATTCACTCACACACATTCAGTCACTCTCACACACATTCACACACACACACAAACACACACACACGTTCACTCACTCACACACATTCACTTACACATTCACTCACTCACACACACACATTCACTCACTCACTCACATTCACTCACACACATTCAGTCACTCTCACACACATTCACACTGACACACAAACACACACACACGTTCACTCACTCACACATTCACTTACACATTAAATCACTCACACACACACACATTCACTCACACACACATTCACTAACTCATACACAATCACTCACAAATTCACTCACTCACAGACACATTCACTCACACACACATTCACTCACACACACACACACACATTCACTTGCTCACACACATTCACTTACACATTCACTCACTCACACACACACATTCACTTACACACACACATTCACTCACACACACATTCACTCACTCATACACATTCACTCACAAATTCACTCACTCACAGACACATTCACTCACACACACATTCACTCACACACACACACACACATTCACTTGCTCACACACATTCACTTACACATTCACTCACTCACACACACACATTCACTTACACACACACATTCACTCACACACACATTCACTCACTCATACACATTCACTCACAAATTCACTCACTCACAGACACATTCACTCACACACACATTCACTTACTCACACACATGCACTTACACATTCACTCACTCACATACATACATTCACTCACTCACTCACATTCACTCACACACACATTCAGTCACACTCACACACATTCACACACACACACAAACACACACACACATTCACTCACTCACACACATTCACTTACACATTCACTCACACACACACACATTCACTCACACACACATTCACTCACTCATACGCATTCACTCACAAATTCGCACACTAACACACACATTCACTCACACACACACCTTCACTTACTCACACACATTCACTTACACATTCACTCACTCACAAAAATACATTCACTCTCACTCACATTCACTCAAACACACATTCAGTCACTCTCACACACATTCACTCACACACACACACATTCACTTATTCACACATATTCACTTACACATTCACTCACTCCCATACACACATTCACTCACTCACTCACATTCACTCACACACACATTCAGTCACACTCACACACATTCACTCACACACACACATTCACTTATTCACACATATTCACTTACACATTCACTCACTCCCATACACACATTCACTCACTCACTCACATTCACTCACACACACATTCAGTCACACTCACACACATTCACTCACACACACACAAACACACACACATGTTCACTCACACACACATTCACTTACACATTCACTCACTTACACAAAATCACTTGCACACACTTTCACTCACTCACTCATATTCACTCACACACACATTCACTCACTCACAGACACATTCACTCACACACACATTCACTCACACACACACATTCACTTACTCACACACATTCACTTACACATTCACTCACACACTCACACACATTCACTCACACATTCACTCACTCACAGACACATTCACATGCACATTCAGTTACTCACACACACAATTACTTACACACAGACATTCACTCACACACACACATTCACTCACACACACACACACACACACAGACACACACACACAAACACATTCACACACACATTCACTCACTCATACACAGTCACTTAAATTCACTCACTCACAGATACATTCACTCACACACACACACACATTCACTTACTCACACACATTCACTTGCACATTCACTCACTCACACAAACACACATTCACTCACTCACTCACATTCAGTCACACACATATTCAGTCACTCTCACACACATTCACTCACACACACACAAACACACACACATGTTCACTCACTCACACACATTCACTTACACATTCACTCACTCACACACACACACATCCACTCACACACACATTCACTCACTCATACACATTCATTCACAAAATCACTCACTCACAGACACATGCACTCACACACACATTCACTCACACACACACGTTCACTTACTCACATATTCACTTACACATTCACTCACTCCCATACACACATTCACTCATTCACTCACATTCACTCACACACACATTCAGTCACACTCACACACATTCACTCACACACACACAAACACACACACACATTCACTCACTCACACACATTCACTTACACATTCACTCACACACACATTCACTTACACACACTTTCACTCACTCACTCACATTCACTCACACACACATTCACTCACTCACACACATTCACTCACACACACATTCACTCACACACACACATTCACTCACACACACACACACACACACACACACACACATTCACTTACTCACACACATTCACTTACACTTTCACTCACACACACACATTCACACACACAAAAACACACACACACGTTCACTCACTCACACACATTCACTTACACATTCACTCACTCACACACACACACATTCACTCACTCACTCACATTCACTCACACACATTCAGTCACTCTCACACACATTCACACACACACACAAACACACACACACGTTCACTCACTCACACACATTCACTTACACATTCACTCACTCACACACACACACATTCACTCACAAACACATTCACTCACTCATACACATTCAGTCACAAATTCACTCACTCACAGACACATTCACTCACACACACATTCACTCACACACACACACATTCACTTACACATTCACTCACTCACACACATTCACTCACACACACACATTCACTCACACACACATTCACTCACTCACAGACGCATTCACATGCACATTCACTCACACACACACACACAGACACACACACACAAACACATTCACACACACATTCACTCACTCATACACATTCTCTCACAAATTCACTCACTCACAGACACATGCACTCACACACACATTCACTCACACACACACATTCACTTCCTCACATATTCACTTACACATTCACTCACTCCCATACACACATGCACTCACTCACTCACATTCACTCACACACACATTCAGTCACACTCACACACATTCACTCACACACACAAACACACACACACTTTCACTCACTCACACACATTCACTTACACATTCACTCACACACACATTCACTTACACACACTTTCACTCACTCACTCACATTCACTCACACACACATTCACTCACTCACACACATTCACTCACACACACATTCACTCACACACACACATTCACTCACACACACACACACACACACACACATTCACTTACTCACACACATTCACTTACACATTCACTCACACACACACATTCACACACACAAAAACACACACACACGTTCACTCACTCACACACTTTCACTTACACATTCACTCACTCACACACACACACATTCACTCACTCACTCACATTCACTTACACACATTCAGTCACTCTCACAAACATTCACACACACACACAAACACACACACACGTTCACTCACTCACACACATTCACTTACACATTCACTCACTCACACACACACACATTCACTCACAAACACATTCACTCACTCATACACATTCAGTCACAAATTCACTCACTCACAGACACATTCACTCACACACACATTCACTCACACACACACACACACATTCACTTACACATTCACTCACTCACACACATTCACTCACACACACACATTCACTCACACACACATTCACTCACTCACAGACGCATTCACATGCACATTCACTCACACACACACACACAGACACACACACACAAACACATTCACACACACATTCACTCACTCATACACATTCTCTCACAAATTCACTCACTCACAGACACATTCACTCACACACACATTCACTCACGCACACACACACATTCACTTACTCATACACATTCACTTACACATTCACTCATTCACACAAACACACGTTCACTAACTCACTCACATTCACTCACACACACATTCACTCACTCACACACATTCACTCACTCACACACACACATTCACTCACACACACACACACACATTCACTTAATCACACACATTCACTTACACATTCACACACTCTCACACACACATTCACTCACTCACTCACATTCACTCACACACATTCAATCGCTCTCACACACATTCACACACACACACAAACACACACACACGTTCACTCACTCACACACATTCACTTACACATTCACTCACTCACACACACACATTCACTCACTCACTCACAATCACTCACACACATTCACTCACTCTCACACACATTCACACTGACACACAAACACACACACACGTTCACTCACTCACACACATTCACTTACACATTAAATCACTCACTCACACACACATTCACTCACGCACACACACACATTCACTTACTCATACACATTCACTTACACATTCACTCATTCACACAAACACACGTTCACTCACTCACTCACATTCACTCACACACACATTCACTCACTCACACACACATTCACTCACTCACACACACACATTCACTCACACACACACACACACATTCACTTACTCACACACATTCACTTACACATTCACACACTCTCACACACACATTCACTCACTCACTCACATTCACTCACACACATTCAGTCGCTCTCACACACATTCACACACACACACAAACACACACACACGTTCACTCACTCACACACATTCACTTACACATTCACTCACTCACACACACACATTCACTCACTCACTCACAATCACTCACACACATTCAGTCACTCTCACACACATTCACACTGACACACAAACACACACACACGTTCACTCATTCACACACATTCACTTACACATTAAATCACTCACACACACACACATTCACTCACACACACATTCAGTCACACTCACACACATTCACTCACACACACACAAACACACACACATGTTCACTCACACACTCAATCACTTACACATTCAATCACTTACACACAATCACTTACACACACTTTCACTCACTCACTCATATTCACTCACACACACATTCACTCACTCACAGACACATTCACTCACACACACATTCACTCACACACACACATTCACTTACTCACACACATTCACTTACACATTCACTCACACACACACACACACATTCACTCACACATTCACTCACTCACAGACACATTCACATGCACATTCAGTTACTCACACACACAATTACTTACACACAGACATTCACTCACACACACACATTCACTCACACACACACACACACACACACAAACACATTCACACACACATTCACTCACTCATACACAGTCACTTAAATTCACTCACTCACAGATACATTCACTCACACACACACACACATTCACTTACTCACACACATTCACTTGCACATTCACTCACTCACACAAACACACATTCACTCACTCACTCACATTCAGTCACACACATATTCAGTCACTCTCACACACATTCACTCACACACACACAAACACACACACATGTTCACTCACTCACACACATTCACTTACACATTCACTCACTCACACACACACACATCCACTCACACACGCATTCACTCACTCATACACATTCATTCACAAATTCACTCACTCACAGACACATGCACTGACACGCACATTCACTTACACACACACATTCACTTACTCACATATTCACTTACACATTCACTCACTCCCATACACACATTCACTTACTCACTCACATTCACTCACACACACATTCAGTCACACTCACACACATTCACTCACACACACACAAACACACACACACGTTCACTCACTCACACACATTCACTTACACATTCACTCACACACACATTCACTTACACACACTTTCACTCACTCACATTCACTCACACACACATTCACTCACTCACACACATTCACTCACACACACATTCACTCACACACACACATTCACTCACACACACACACACACACACACACACATTCACTTACTCACACACATTCATTTACACATTCACTCACACACACACACACATTCACTCACTCACTCACATTCACTCACACACATTCAGTCACTCTCACACACATTCACACACACAAAAACACACACACACGTTCACTCGCTCACACACATTCACTTACACATTCACTCAATCACACACACATACACTCACTCACTCACATTCACTCACACACATTCAGTCACTCTCACACACATTCACTCACACACACATTCACTCACTCATACACAATCACTCACAAATTCACTCACTCACAGACACATTCACTCACACACACATTCACTCACACACACACACACACATTCACTTGCTCACACACATTCACTTACACATTCACTCACTCACACACACACATTCACTTACACACACACATTCACTCACACACACATTCACTCACTCATACACATTCACTCACAAATTCACTCACTCACAGACACATTCACTCACACACACATTCACTTACTCACACACATGCACTAACACATTCACTCACTCACATACATACATTCACTCACTCCCTCACATTCACTCACACACACATTCAGTCACACTCACACACATTCACACACACACACAAACACACACACACATTCACTCACCCACACACATTCACTTACACATTCACTCACACACACACACATTCACTCACACACACATTCACTCACTCATACACATTCACTCACAAATTCGCTCACTCACACACACATTCACTCACACACACACCTTCACTTACTCACACACATTCACTTACACATTCACTCACTCACAAAAATACATTCACTCTCACTCACATTCACTCAAACACACATTCAGTCACTCTCACACACATTCACTCACACACACATTCAGTCACACTCACTCACATTCACTCACACACACACATTCACTTATTCACACATATTCACTTACACATTCACTCACTCCCATACACACATTCACTCACTCACTCACATTCACTCACACACATTCAGTCACACTCACACACATTCACTCACACACACACAAACACACACACATGTTCACTCACACACACATTCACTCACACATTCACTCACTTACACAAAATCACTTGCACACACTTTCACTCACTCACTCATATTCACTCACACACACATTCACTCACTCACAGACACATTCACTCACACACACATTCACTCACACACACACATTCACTTACTCACACACATTCACTTACACATTCACTCACATACACACACACATTCACTCACACATTCACTCACTCACAGACACATTCACATGCACATTCAGTTACTCACACACACAATTACTTACACACAGACATTCACTCACACACACACATTCACTCACACACACACACACACACACACAGACAAACACACACAAACACATTCACACACACATTCACTCACTCATACACAGTCACTTAAATTCACTCACTCACAGATACATTCACTCACACACACACACATTCACTTACTCACACACATTCACTTGCACATTCACTCACTCACACAAACACACATTCACTCACTCACTCACATTCAGTCACACACATATTCAGTCACTCTCACACACATTCACTCACACACACACAAACACACACACATGTTCACTCACTCACACACATTCACTTACACATTCACTCACTCACACACACACACATCCACTCACACACACATTCACTCACTCATACACATTCATTCACAAATTCACTCATTCACAGACACATGCACTCACACACACATTCACTCACACACACACATTCACTTACTCACATATTCACTTACACATTCACTCACTCCCATACACACATTCACTCACTCACTCACATTCACTCACACACACATTCAGTCACACTCACACACATTCACTCACACACACACAAACACACACACACGTTCACTCACTCACACACATTCACTTACACATTCACTCACACACACATTCACTTACACACACTTTCACTCACTCACTCACATTCACTCACACACACATTCACTCACTCACACACATTCACTCACACACACATTCACTCACACACACACATTCACTCACACACACACACACAAACACACACATTCACTTAGTCACACACATTCACTTACACATTCACTCACACACACACACACACATTCACTCACTCACACACGTTCACTTACACATTCACTCACTCACACACACACACATTCACTCACAAACATATTCACTCACTCATACACATTCAGTCACAAATTCACTCACTCACAGACACATTCACTCACACACACATTCACTCACACACACACACACACATTCAATTGCTCACACACATTCACTTACACATTCACTCACTCACACACACACATTCACTTACACACACACATTCACAGACACACACACATTCACTCACTCATACACATTCACTCACAAATTCACTCACTCACAGACACATTCACTCACACACACATTCACTTACTCACACACATGCACTAACACATTCACTCACTCACATACATACATTCACTCACTCACTCACATTCACTCACACACACATTCAGTCACACTCACACACATTCACACACACACAAACACACACACACATTCACTCACTCACACACATTCATTTACACATTCACTCACACACACACACATTCACTCACACACACATTCACTCACTCATACACATTCACTCACAAATTCGCTCACTCACACACACATTCACTCACACACACACCTTCACTTACTCACACACATTCACTTACACATTCACTCACTCACAAAAATACATTCACTCTCACTCACATTCACTCAAACACACATTCAGTCACTCTCACACACATTCACTCACACACACACACATTCACTTATTCACACATATTCACTTACACATTCACTCACTCCCATACACACATTCACTCACTCACTCACATTCACTCACACACACATTCAGTCACACTCACACACATTCACTCACACACACACATTCACTTATTCACACATATTCACTTACACATTCACTCACTCCCATACACACATTCACTCACTCACTCACATTCACTCAAACACACATTCAGTCACACTCACACACATTCACTCACACACACACAAACACACACACATGTTCACTCACACACACATTCACTTACACATTCACTCACTTACACAAAATCACTTGCACACACTTTCACTCACTCAATCATATTCACTCACACACACATTCACTCACTCACAGACACATTCACTCACACACACATTCACTCACACACACACATTCACTTACTCACACACATTCACTTGCACATTCACTCACTCACACAAACACACATTCACTCACTCACTCACATTCAGTCACACACATATTCAGTCACTCTCACACACATTCACTCACACACACACAAACACACACATGTTCACTCACTCACACACATTCACTTACACATTCACTCACTCACACACACACACATCCACTCACACACACATTCACTCACTCATACACATTCATTCACAAATTCACTCACTCACAGACACATGCACTCACACACACATTCACTCACACACACACATTCACTTCCTCACATATTCACTTACACATTCACTCACTCCCATACACACATGCACTCACTCACTCACATTCACTCACACACACATTCAGTCACACTCACACACATTCACTCACACACACAAACACACACACACTTTCACTCACTCACACACATTCACTTACACATTCACTCACACACACATTCACTTACACACACTTTCACTCACTCACTCACATTCACTCACACACACATTCACTCACTCACACACATTCACTCACACACACATTCACTCACACACACACATTCACTCACACACACACACACACACACACACACATTCACTTACTCACACACATTCACTTACACATTCACTCACACACACACATTCACACACACAAAAACACACACACACGTTCACTCACTCACACACTTTCACTTACACATTCACTCACTCACACACACACACATTCACTCACTCACTCACATTCACTTACACACATTCAGTCACTCTCACAAACATTCACACACACACACAAACACACACACACGTTCACTCACTCACACACATTCACTTACACATTCACTCACTCACACACACACACATTCACTCACAAACACATTCACTCACTCATACACATTCAGTCACAAATTCACTCACTCACAGACACATTCACTCACACACACATTCACTCACACACACACACATTCACTTACACATTCACTCACTCACACACATTCACTCACACACACACATTCACTCACACACACATTCACTCACTCACAGACGCATTCACATGCACATTCACTCACACACACACACACAGACACACACACACAAACACATTCACACACACATTCACTCACTCATACACATTCTCTCACAAATTCACTCACTCACAGACACATTCACTCACACACACATTCACTCACGCACACACACACATTCACTTACTCATACACATTCACTTACACATTCACTCATTCACACAAACACACGTTCACTAACTCACTCACATTCACTCACACACACATTCACTCACTCACACACATTCACTCACTCACACACACACATTCACTCACACACACACACACATTCACTTACTCACACACATTCACTTACACATTCACACACTCTCACACACACATTCACTCACTCACTCACATTCACTCACACACATTCAGTCGCTCTCACACACATTCACACACACACACAAACACACACACACATTCACTCACTCACACACATTCACTTACACATTCACTCACTCACACACACACATTCACTCACTCACTCACAATCACTCACACACATTCAGTCACTCTCACACACATTCACACTGACACACAAACACACACACACGTTCACTCACTCACACCCATTCACTTACACATTAAATCACTCACACACACACACATTCACTCACACACACATTCACTCACTCATACACAATCACTCACAAATTCACTGACTCACATACACATTCACTCACACACACATTCACTCACACACACACACACACATTCACTTGCTCACACACATTCACTTACACATTCACTCACTCACACACACACATTCACTTACACACACACATTCACTCACACACACAATCACTCACTCATACACATTCAGTCACAAATTCACTCACTCACAGACACATTCACTCACACACACATTCACTCACACTCACACACATTCACTTACACATTCACTCACTCACACACATTCACTCACACACACACATTCACTCACACACACATTCACTCAATCACAGACGCATTCACATGCACATTCACTCACACACACACACAGACACACACACACAAACACATTCACACACACATTCACTCACTCATAAACATTCTCTCACAAATTCACTCACTCACAGACACATTCACTCACACACACATTCACTCACGCACACACACACATTCACTTACTCATACACATTCACTTACACATTCACTCATTCACACAAACACACGTTCACTCACTCACTCACATTCACTCACACACACATTCACTCACTCATACACATTCACTCACAAATTCACTCACTCACAGTTACATTCACTCACACACACATTCACTCACACACACACATTCACTTACACATTCACTCACTCACATACACACATTCACTCACACACTCACATTCACTCACACACACATTCAGTCACACTCACACACATTCACTCACACACACACAAACACACACACACATTCACTCACTCACATTCACTTACACATTCACTCACACACACATTCAATCACTCATACACATTCACTCACAAATTCACTCACTCACACACACATTCACTCACACACACACATTCACTCACTCACAAACATACATTCACTCTCACTCACATTCACTCACACACACATTCAGTCACACTCACACACACACAAATACACACACACGTTTACTCACTCACACACATTCACTTACACATTCACTCACACACACATTCACTCACACACACACACACAGACACACACACACAAACACATTCACACACTCATACACAGTCACTCACAAATTCACTCATTCACACACACATTCACTCACACACACACACACACACACACATTCACTTACTCACACATTCACTTACACATTCACTCACTCACACAAACACACATTCACTCACTCACACATTCACTCACACACACATTCAGTCACTCTCACACACATCCACTCACACACACACATGTTCACTCACTCACACACATTCACTTACACATTCACTCACTCACACAAACACATTCACTCACACACACATTCACTCATTCATACATATTCATTCACAAATTCACGCTCACAGACACATTCACTCACACACACACAAATGCACTTATTCACACAAATTCACTTACACACTCACTCACTCCCATACACACATTCACTCACTCACTCACATTCACTCACACACACATTCAGTCACTCTCACACACATTCACTCACACACACACAAACACACACACATGTTCACTCACTCATACACATTCACTTACACATTCACTCACACACACATTCACTTACACACACTTTCACTCACTCACTCACATTCACTCACACATACATTCACTCACTCACACACATTCACTCACACACACATTCACTCACACACACACATTCACTCACACACACACACACACACACATTCACTTACTCACACACATTCACTTACACATTCAATCACACACACACATTCACACACACAAAAACGCACACACACGTTCACTCACTCACACACATTCACTTACACATTCACTCACTCACACACACACACATTCACTCACTCACTCACATTCACTCACACACATTCAGTCACTCTCACACACATTCACACACACACACAAACACACATTCACTTACTCACACACATTCACTTACACATTCACACACTCTCACACACACATTCACTCACTCACTCACATTCACTCACACACATTCAGTCACTCTCACACACATTCACACTGACACACAAACACACACACACGTTCATTAACTCACACACATTCACTTACACATTAAATCACTCACACACACACACATTCACTCACACACATTCACTCACTCATACACAATCACTCACAAATTCACTCACTCACAGACACATTCACTCACACACACATTCACTCACACACACACACACACATTCACTTGCTCACACACATTCACTTACACATTCACTCACTCACACACACACATTCACTTACACACACACATTCACTCACACACACATTCACTCACTCATACACATTCACTCACAAATTCACTCACTCACAGACACATTCACTCACACACACATTCACTCACACACACACACATTCACTTATACATTCACTCACTCACACACATTCACTCACACACACACATTCACTCACACACACATTCACTCACTCACAGACGCATTCACATGCACATTCACTCACACACACTCACACAGACACACACACACAAACACATTCACACACACATTCACTCACTCATACACATTCTCTCACAAATTCACTCACTCACAGACACATTCACTCACACACACATTCACTTACTCATACACATTCACTTACACATTCACTCATTCACACAAACACACGTTCATTCACTCACTCACATTCACTCACACACACATTCACTCACTCACACACATTCACTCACTCACACACACACATTCACTCACACACACACACACACATTCACTTACACACACACATTCACTCACTCACTCACATTCACTCACACACATTCAGTCGCTCTCACACACATTCACACACACACACAAACACACACACACGTTCACTCACTCACACACATTCACTTACACATTCACTCACTCACACACACACATTCACTCACTCACTCACAATCACTCACACACATTCAGTCACTCTCACACACATTCACACTGACACACAAACACACACACACGTTCACTCACTCACACACATTCACTTACACATTAAATCACTCACACACACACACATTCACTCACACACACATTCACTCACTCATACACAATCACTCACAAATTCACTGACTCACAGACACATTCACTCACACACACATTCACTCACACACACACACACACATTCACTTGCTCACACACATTCACTTACACATTCACTCACTCACACACACACATTCACTTACACACACACATTCACTCACACACACAATCACTCACTCATACACATTCAGTCACAAATTCACTCACTCACAGACACATTCACTCACACACACATTCACTCACACACACACACATTCACTTACACATTCACTCACTCACACACATTCACTCACACACACACATTCACTCACACACACATTCACTCAATCACAGACGCATTCACATGCACATTCACTCACACACACACACAGACACACACACACAAACACATTCACACACACATTCACTCACTCATAAACATTCTCTCACAAATTCACTCACTCACAGACACATTCACTCACACACACATTCACTCACGCACACACACACATTCACTTACTCATACACATTCACTTACACATTCACTCATTCACACAAACACACGTTCACTCACTCACTCACATTCACTCACACACACATTCACTCACTCATACACATTCACTCAAAAATTCACTCACTCACAGTTACATTCACTCACACACACATTCACTCACTCACATACACACATTCACTCACACACTCACATTCACTCACACACACATTCAGTCACACTCACACACATTCACTCACACACACACAAACACACACACACATTCACTCACTCACATTCACTTACACATTCACTCACACACACATTCAATCACTCATACACATTCACTCACAAATTCACTCACTCACACACACATTCACTCACTCACAAACATACATTCACTCTCACTCACATTCACTCACACACACACTCAGTCACACTCACACACACACAAATACACACACACGTTTACTCACTCACACACATTCACTTACACATTCACTCACACACACATTCACTCACACACACACACACAGACACACACACACAAACACATTCACACACTCATACACAGTCACTCACAAATTCACTCATTCACACATACATTCACTCACACACACACACACACACACATTCACTTACTCACACATTCACTTACACATTCACTCTCTCACACAAACACACATTCACTCACTCACACATTCACTCACACACACATTCAGTCTCTCTCACACATCCACTCACACACACACATGTTCACTCACTCACACACATTCACTTACACATTCACTCACTCACACAAACACATTCACTCACACACACATTCACTCATTCATACATATTCATTCACAAATTCACGCTCACAGACACATTCACTCACACACACACACATTCACTTATTCACACAAATTCACTTACACACTCACTCACTCCCATACACACATTCACTCACTCACTCACATTCACTCACACACACATTCAGTCACTCTCACACACATTCACTCACACACACACAAACACACACAAATGTTCACTCACTCATACACATTCACTTACACATTCACTCACACACACATTCACTTACACACACTTTCACTCACTCACTCACATTCACTCACACATACATTCACTCACTCACACACATTCACTCACACACACATTCACTCACACACACACATTCACTCACACACACACACACACACACACATTCACTTACTCACACACATTCACTTACACATTCACTCACACACACACATTCACACACACAAAAACGCACACACACGTTCACTCACTCACACACATTCACTTACACATTCACTCACTCACACACACACACATTCACTCACTCACTCACATTCACTCACACACATTCAGTCACTCTCACACACATTCACACACACACACACAAACACACATTCACTTACTCACACACATTCACTTACACATTCACACACTCTCACACACACATTCACTCACTCACTCACATTCACTCACACACATACAGTCACTCTCACACACATTCACACACACACACAAACACACACACACGTTCACTCACTCACACACATTCACTTACACATTCACTCACTCACACACACACATTCACTCACTCACTCACAATCACTCACACACATTCAGTCACTCTCACACACATTCACACTGACACACAAACACACACACACGTTCATTAACTCACACACATTCACTTACACATTAAATCACTCACACACACACACATTCACTCACACACACATTCACTCACTCATACACAATCACTCACAAATTCACTCACTCACAGACACATTCACTCACACACACATTCACTCACACACACACACATTCACTTGCTCACACACATTCACTTACACATTCACTCACTCACACACACACATTCACTTACACACACACATTCACTCACACACACATTCACTCACTCATAAACATTCTGTCACAAATTCACTCACTCACAGACACATTCACTCACACACACATTCACTCACACACACACACATTCACTTACACATTCGCTCACTCACACACATTCACTCACACACACACATTCACTCACACACACATTCACTCACTCACAGATGCATTCACATGCACATTCATTCACACACACACACACAGACACACACACACAAACACATTCACACACACATTCACTCACTCATACACATTCTCTCACAAATTCACTCACTCACAGACACATTCACTCACACACACATTCACTCACGCACACACACACATTCACTTACTCATACACATTCACTTACACATTCACTCATTCACACAAACACACGTTCACTCACTCACTCACATTCACTCACACACACATTCACTCACTCATACACATTCACTCACAAATTCACTCACTCACAGTTACATTCACTCACACACACATTCACTCACACACACACACATTCAATTACACATTCACTCACTCACATACACACATTCACTCACACACTCACATTCACTCACACACACATTCAGTCACACTCACACACATTCACTCACACACACACAAACACACACACACATTCACTCACTCACATTCACTTACACATTCACTCACACACACATTCAATCACTCATACACATTCACTCACAAATTCACTCACTCACACACACATTCACTCACACACACACATTCACTCACTCACAAACATACATTCACTCTCACTCACATTCACTCACACACACATTCAGTCACACTCACACACACACAAATACACACACACGTTTACTCATTCACACATATTCACTTACACATTCACTCACACACACATTCACTCACACACACACACACACACACACAGACACACACACACAAACACATTCACACACTCATACACAGTCACTCACAAATTCACTCATTCACACACACATTCACTCACACACACACACACACACACACACACATTCACTTACTCACACATTCACTTACACATTCACTCACTCACACAAACACACATTCACTCACTCACACATTCACTCACACACACATTCAGTCACTCTCACACACATCCACTCACACACACACATGTTCACTCACTCACACACATTCACTTACACATTCACTCACTCACACACACACATTCACTCACACACACATTCACTCATTCATACATATTCATTCACAAATTCACGCTCACAGACACATTCACTCACACACACACACATTCACTTATTCACACAAATTCACTTCCACACTCACTCACTCCCATACACACATTCACTCACTCACTCACATTCACTCACACACACATTCAGTCACTCTCACACACATTCACTCACACACACACAAACACACACACATGTTCACTCACTCATACACATTCACTTACACATTCACTCACACACACATTCACTTACACACACTTTCACTCACTCACTCACATTCACTCACACACACATTCACTCACTCACACACATTCACTCACACACACATTCACTCACACACACACATTCACTCACACACACACACACACACACACATTCACTTACTCACACACATTCACTTACACATTCACTAACACACACACATTCACACACATAAAAACACACACACACGTTCACTCACTCACACACATTCACTTACACATTCAATCACTCACACACACACACATTCACTCACTCACTCACATTCACTCACACACATTCAGTCACTCTCACACACATTAACACACACACACAAACACACATTCACTTACTCACACACATTCACTTACACATTCACACACTCTCACACACACATTCACTGACTCACTCACATTCACTCACACACATTCAGTCACTCTCACACACATTCACACACACACACAAACACACACACACGTTCACTCACTCACACACATTCACTTACACATTCACTCACTCACACACACACATTCACTCACTCACTCACAATCACTCACACGCATTCAGTCACTCTCACACACATTCACACTGACACACAAACACACACACACGTTCATTAACTCACACACATTCACTTACACATTAAATCACTCACACACACACACATTCACTCACACACACATTCACTCACTCATACACAATCACTCACAAATTCACTCACTCACAGACACATTCACTCACACACACATTCACTCACACACACACACACATTCACTTGCTCACACACATTCACTTACACATTCACTCACTCACACACACACATTCACTCACACACACATTCACTCACTCATAAACATTCTGTCACAAATTCACTCACTCACAGACACATTCACTCACACACACATTCACTCACACACACACACACATTCACTTACACATTCACTCACTCACACACATTCACTCACACACACACATTCACTCACACACACATTCACTCACTCACAGACGCATTCACATGCACATTCACTCACACACACACACAGACACACACACACAAACACATTCACACACACATTCACTCACTCATACACATTCTCTCACAAATTCACTCACTCACAGACACATTCACTCACACACACATTCACTCACGCACACACACACATTCGCTTACTCATACACATTCACTTACACATTCACTCATTCACACAAACACACGTTCACTCACTCACTCACATTCACTCACACACACATTCACTCACTCATACACATTCACTCACAAATTCACTCACTCACAGTTACATTCACTCACACACACATTCACTCACACACACACACATTCAATTACACATTCACTCACTCACATACACACATTCACTCACACACTCACATTCACTCACACACACATTCAGTCACACTCACACACATTCACTCACACACACACAAACACACACACACATTCACTCACTCACATTCACTTACACATTCACTCACACACACATTCAATCACTCATACACATTCACTCACAAATTCACTCACTCACACACACATTCACTCACACACACACATTCACTCACTCACAAACATACATTCACTCTCACTCACATTCACTCACACACACATTCAGTCACACTCACACACACACAAATACACACACACACGTTTACTCACTCACACATATTCACTTACACATTCACTCACACACACATTCACTCACACACACACACACACACAGACACACACACACAAACACATTCACACACTCATACACAGTCACTCACAAATTCACTCATTCACACACACATTCACTCACACACACACACACACACACACATTCACTTACTCACACATTCACTTACACATTCACTCACTCACACAAACACACATTCACTCACTCACACATTCACTCACACACACATTCAGTCACTCTCACACACATCCACTCACACACACACATGTTCACTCACTCACACACATTCACTTACACATTCACTCACTCACACACACACATTCACTCACACACACATTCACTCATTCATACATATTCATTCACAAATTCACGCTCACAGACACATTCACTCACACACACATTCACTCACACACACATTCACTTACACATTCACTCACTCACACACACACACATTCACTCACACACACATTCACTCACTCATACACAATCACTCACAAATTCACTCACTCACAGACACATTCACTCACACACACATTCACTCACACACACACACACACATTCACTTGCTCACACACATTCACTTACACATTCACTCACTCACACACACACATTCACTTACACACACACATTCACTCACACACACATTCACTCACTCATACACATTCACTCACAAATTCACTCTCTCACAGACACATTCACTCACACACACATTCACTTACTCACACACATTCACTTATACATTCACTCACACACACACACATTCACTCACACATTCACACACTCACAGACACATTCACATGCACATTCATTTACTCACACACACAATTACTTACACACAGACATTCACTCACACACACACATTCACTCACACAAACACACACACACAGACACACACACACAAACACATTTATACACACATTCACTCACTCATACACAGTCACTTAAATTCACTCACTCACAGATACATTCACTCACACACACACACACATCCACTTACTCACACACATTCACTTGCACATTCACTCACTCACACAAACACACATTCACTCACTCACTCACATTCAGTCACACACATATTCAATCACTCTCACACACATTCACTCACACACACACAAACACACACACATGTTCACTCACTCATACACATTCACTTACACATTCACTCACTCACACACATTCACTTACACACACTTTCACTCACTCACTCACATTCACTCACACATACATTCACTCACTCACACACATTTACTCACTCCCAAACACATTCACCCGCTCAGACTCATTTGTGCACATATTCACTCACTCACACACACATTCATTCTCTCACAGACTCATTCACACACATATTCACTCACTCACACACACATTCATTCACAACACACACACATTCACATGCACTCTCATACACACACACATAAAAACATTCACTCACACACACACACATTCACTCATACACACACACACAGACACACACAAACACATTCGCACACACATTCACTTACTCACACAAGTTCACTCACACATTCACTCACTCACACACACACATTCACTCACACACACACACACACATTCACTTACTCACACACATTCACTTACACATTCACACACTCACACACACACATTCACTCACTCACTCACATTCACTCACACACATTCAGTCGCTCTCACACACATTCACACACACACACAAACACACACACACGTTCACTCACACACATTCACTTACACATTAACTCACTCACACACACACACATTCACTCACACACACATTCACTCACTCATACACTATCACTTACAAATTCACTCACTCACAGACACATTCACTCACACACACATTCACTCACACACACACACACACACATTCATTTGCTCACACACATTCACTTACACATTCACTCACTCACACACACACATTCACTTACACACACACATTCACTCACACACACATTCACTCACTCATACACATTCACTCACAAATTCACTCACTCACAGACACATTCACTCACACACACATTCACTTAATCACACACATGCACTTACGCATTCACTCTCCCACATACATACATTCACTCACTCACTCACATTCACTCACATACACATTCAGTCACACTCACACACACACACAAACACACACACACATTCACTCACTCACACACATTCACTTACACATTCACTCACACACACACACATTCTCACACACACATTCACTCACTCATACACATTCACTCACAAATTCGCTCACTCACACACACATTCACTGACACACACACCTTCACTTACTCACACACATTCACTTACACATTCACTCACTCACAAAAATACATTCACTCTCACTCACATTCACTCAAACACACATTCAGTCACTCACACACACATGTTCACTCACACACACACACACATTCACTTATTCACACATATTCACTTACACATTCACTCACTCCCATACACACATTCACTCACTCACTCACATTCACTCACACACACATTCAGTCACACTCACACACATTCACTCACACACACACATTCACTTATTCACACATATTCACTTACACATTCACTCACTCCCATACACACATTCACTCACTCACTCACATTCACTCACACACACATTCAGTCACACTCACACACATTCACTCACACACACACAAACACACACACATGTTCACTCACACACTCATTCACTAACACATTCATTCACTTACACACAATCACTTACACACACTTTCACTCACTCACTCATATTCACTCACACACACATTCACTCACTCACAGACACATTCACTCACACACACATTCACTCACACACACACATTCACTTACTCACACACATTCACTTACACATTCACTCACACACACACACATTCACTCACACATTCACTCACTCACAGACACTTTCACATGCACATTCAGTTACTCACACACACAATTACTTACACACAGACATTCACTCACACACACACATTCACTCACACACACACACACAGACACACACACACAAACACATTCACACACACATTCACTCACTCATACACAGTCACTTAAATTTACTCACTCACAGATACATTCACTCACACACACACACACATTCACTTACTCACACACATTCACTTGCACATTCACTCACTCACACAAACACACATTCACTCACTCACTCACATTCAGTCACACACATATTCAGTCACTCTCACACACATTCACTCACACACACACAAACACACACACATGTTCACTCACTCACACACATTCACTTACACATTCACTCACTCACACACACACACATCCACTCACACACACATTCACTCACTCATACACATTCATTCACAAATTCACTCACTCACAGACACATGCACTCACACACACATTCACTTACACACACACATTCACTTACTCACATATTCACTTACACATTCACTCACTCCCATACACACATTCACTTACTCACTCACATTCACTCACACACACATTCAGTCACACTCACACACATTCACTCACACACACACAAACACACACACACTTTCACTCACTCACACACATTCACTTACACATTCACTCACACACACATTCACTTACACACACTTTCACTCACTCACTCATATTCACTCACACACACATTCACTCACTCACAGACGCATTCACATGCACATTCACTCACACACACACACACAGACACACACACACAAACACATTCACACACACATTCACTCACTCATACACATTCTCTCACAAATTCACTCACTCACAGACACATTCACTCACACACACATTCACTCACGCACACACACACATTCACTTACTCATACACATTCACTTACACATTCACTCATTCACACAAACACACGTTCACTAACTCACTCACATTCACTCACACACACATTCACTCACTCACACACATTCACTCACTCACACACACACATTCACTCACACACACACACACATTCACTTACTCACACACATTCACTTACACATTCACACACTCTCACACACACATTCACTCACTCACTCACATTCACTCACACACATTCAGTCGCTCTCACACACATTCACACACACACACAAACACACACACACATTCACTCACTCACACACATTCACTTACACATTCACTCACTCACACACACACATTCACTCACTCACTCACAATCACTCACACACATTCAGTCACTCTCACACACATTCACACTGACACACAAACACACACACACGTTCACTCACTCACACACATTCACTTACACATTAAATCACTCACACACACACACATTCACTCACACACACATTCACTCACTCATACACAATCACTCACAAATTCACTGACTCACATACACATTCACTCGCACACACATTCACTCACACACACACACACACATTCACTTGCTCACACACATTCACTTACACATTCACTCACTCACACACACACATTCACTTACACACACACATTCACTCACACACACAATCACTCACTCATACACATTCAGTCACAAATTCACTCACTCACAGACACATTCACTCACACACACATTCACTCACACACACACACATTCACTTACACATTCACTCACTCACACACATTCACTCACACACACACATTCACTCACACACACATTCACTCAATCACAGACGCATTCACATGCACATTCACTCACACACACACACAGACACACACACACAAACACATTCACACACACATTCACTCACTCATAAACATTCTCTCACAAATTCACTCACTCACAGACACATTCACTCACACACACATTCACTCACGCACACACACACAGTCACTAACTCATACACATTCACAAACACATTCACTCAAACACACAAACACACGTTCACTCACACACTCACATTCACTCACACACACATTCACTCACTCATACACATTCACTCACAAATTCACTCACTCACAGTTACATTCACTCACACACACATTCACTCACACACACACATTCACTTACACATTCACTCACTCACATACACACATTCACTCACACACTCACATTCACTCACACACACATTCAGTCACACTCACACACATTCACTCACACACACACAAACACACACACACATTCACTCACTCACATTCACTTACACATTCACTCACACACACATTCAATCACTCATACACATTCACTCACAAATTCACTCACTCACGCACACATTCACTCACACACACACATTCACTCACTCACAAACATACATTCACTCTCACTCACATTCACTCACACACACATTCAGTCACACTCACACACACACAAATACACACACACGTTTACTCACTCACACACATTCACTTACACATTCACTCACACACACATTCACTCACACACACACACACAGACACACACACACAAACACATTCACACACTCATACACAGTCACTCACAAATTCACTCATTCACACACACATTCACTCACACACACACACACACACACACATTCACTTACTCACACATTCACTTACACATTCACTCACTCACACAAACACACATTCACTCACTCACACATTCACTCACACACACATTCAGTCACTCTCACACACATCCACTCACACACACACATGTTCACTCACTCACACACATTCACTTACACATTCACTCACTCACACAAACACATTCACTCACACACACATTCACTCATTCATACATATTCATTCACAAATTCACGCTCACAGACACATTCACTCACACACACACAAATTCACTTATTCACACAAATTCACTTACACACTCACTCACTCCCATACACACATTCACTCACTCACTCACATTCACTCACACACACATTCAGGTACTCTCACACACATTCACTCACACACACACAAACACACACACATGTTCACTCACTCATACACATTCACTTACACATTCACTCACACACACATTCACTTACACACACTTTCACTCACTCACTCACATTCACTCACACATACATTCACTCACTCACACACATTCACTCACACACACATTCACTCACACACACACATTCACTCACACACACACACACACACACATTCACTTACTCACACACATTCACTTACACATTCAATCACACACACACATTCACACACACAAAAACGCACACACACGTTCACTCACTCACACACATTCACTTACACATTCACTCACTCACACACACACACATTCACTCACTCACTCACATTCACTCACACACATTCAGTCACTCTCACACACATTCACACACACACACAAACACACATTCACTTACTCACACACATTCACTTACACATTCACACACTCTCACACACACATTCACTCACTCACTCACATTCACTCACACACATTCAGTCACTCTCACACACATTCACACTGACACACAAACACACACACACGTTCATTAACTCACACACATTCACTTACACATTAAATCACACACACACACACATTCACTCACACACATTCACTCACTCATACACAATCACTCACAAATTCACTCACTCACAGACACATTCACTCACACACACATTCACTCACACACACACACACACATTCACTTGCTCACACACATTCACTTACACATTCACTCACTCACACACACACATTCACTTACACACACACATTCACTCACACACACATTCACTCACTCATACACATTCACTCACAAATTCACTCACTCACAGACACATTCACTCACACACACATTCACTCACACACACACACATTCACTTATACATTCACTCACTCACACACATTCACTCACACACACACATTCACTCACACACACATTCACTCACTCACAGACGCATTCACATGCACATTCACTCACACACACTCACACAGACACACACACACAAACACATTCACACACACATTCACTCACTCATACACATTCTCTCACAAATTCACTCACTCACAGACACATTCACTCACACACACATTCACTTACTCATACACATTCACTTACACATTCACTCATTCACACAAACACACGTTCATTCACTCACTCACATTCACTCACACACACATTCACTCACTCACACACATTCACTCACTCACACACACACATTCACTCACACACACACACACACATTCACTTACACACACACATTCACTCACTCACTCACATTCACTCACACACATTCAGTCGCTCTCACACACATTCACACACACACACAAACACACACACACGTTCACTCACTCACACACATTCACTTACACATTCACTCACTCACACACACACATTCACTCACTCACTCACAATCACTCACACACATTCAGTCACTCTCACACACATTCACACTGACACACAAACACACACACACGTTCACTCACTCACACACATTCACTTACACATTAAATCACTCACACACACACACATTCACTCACACACACATTCACTCACTCATACACAATCACTCACAAATTCACTGACTCACAGACACATTCACTCACACACACATTCACTCACACACACACACACACATTCACTTGCTCACACACATTCACTTACACATTCACTCACTCACACACACACATTCACTTACACACACACATTCACTCACACACACAATCACTCACTCATACACATTCAGTCACAAATTCACTCACTCACAGACACATTCACTCACACACACATTCACTCACACACACACACATTCACTTACACATTCACTCACTCACACACATTCACTCACACACACACATTCACTCACACACACATTCACTCAATCACAGACGCATTCACATGCACATTCACTCACACACACACACAGACACACACACACAAACACATTCACACACACATTCACTCACTCATAAACATTCTCTCACAAATTCACTCACTCACAGACACATTCACTCACACACACATTCACTCACGCACACACACACATTCACTTACTCATACACATTCACTTACACATTCACTCATTCACACAAACACACGTTCACTCACTCACTCACATTCACTCACACACACATTCACTCACTCATACACATTCACTCAAAAATTCACTCACTCACAGTTACATTCACTCACACACACATTCACTCACTCACATACACACATTCACTCACACACTCACATTCACTCACACACACATTCAGTCACACTCACACACATTCACTCACACACACACAAACACACACACACATTCACTCACTCACATTCACTTACACATTCACTCACACACACATTCAATCACTCATACACATTCACTCACAAATTCACTCACTCACACACACATTCACTCACTCACAAACATACATTCACTCTCACTCACATTCACTCACACACACACTCAGTCACACTCACACACACACAAATACACACACACGTTTACTCACTCACACACATTCACTTACACATTCACTCACACACACATTCACTCACACACACACACACAGACACACACACACAAACACATTCACACACTCATACACAGTCACTCACAAATTCACTCATTCACACATACATTCACTCACACACACACACACACACACACATTCACTTACTCACACATTCACTTACACATTCACTCACTCACACAAACACACATTCACTCACTCACACATTCACTCACACACACATTCAGTCTCTCTCACACATCCACTCACACACACACATGTTCACTCACTCACACACATTCACTTACACATTCACTCACTCACACAAACACATTCACTCACACACACATTCACTCATTCATACATATTCATTCACAAATTCACTCTCACAGACACATTCACTCACACACACACACATTCACTTATTCACACAAATTCACTTACACACTCACTCACTCCCATACACACATTCACTCACTCACTCACATTCACTCACACACACATTCAGTCACTCTCACACACATTCACTCACACACACACAAACACACACAAATGTTCACTCACTCATACACATTCACTTACACATTCACTCACACACACATTCACTTACACACACTTTCACTCACTCACTCACATTCACTCACACATACATTCACTCACTCACACACATTCACTCACACACACATTCACTCACACACACACATTCACTCACACACACACACACACACACACATTCACTTACTCACACACATTCACTTACACATTCACTCACACACACACATTCACACACACAAAAACGCACACACACGTTCACTCACTCACACACATTCACTTACACATTCACTCACTCACACACACACACATTCACTCACTCACTCACATTCACTCACACACATTCAGTCACTCTCACACACATTCACACACACACACACAAACACACATTCACTTACTCACACACATTCACTTACACATTCACACACTCTCACACACATTCACTCACTCACTCACATTCACTCACACACATACAGTCACTCTCACACACATTCACACACACACACAAACACACACACACGTTCACTCACTCACACACATTCACTTACACATTCACTCACTCACACACACACATTCACTCACTCACTCACAATCACTCACACACATTCAGTCACTCTCACACACATTCACACTGACACACAAACACACACACACGTTCATTAACTCACACACATTCACTTACACATTAAATCACTCACACACACACACATTCACTCACACACACATTCACTCACTCATACACAATCACTCACAAATTCACTCACTCACAGACACATTCACTCACACACACATTCACTCACACACACACACATTCACTTGCTCACACACATTCACTTACACATTCACTCACTCACACACACACATTCACTTACACACACACATTCACTCACACACACATTCACTCACTCATAAACATTCTGTCACAAATTCACTCACTCACAGACACATTCACTCACACACACATTCACTCACACACACACACATTCACTTACACATTCGCTCACTCACACACATTCACTCACACACACACATTCACTCACACACACATTCACTCACTCACAGATGCATTCACATGCACATTCATTCACACACACACACACAGACACACACACACAAACACATTCACACACACATTCACTCACTCATACACATTCTCTCACAAATTCACTCACTCACAGACACATTCACTCACACACACATTCACTCACGCACACACACACATTCACTTACTCATACACATTCACTTACACATTCACTCATTCACACAAACACACGTTCACTCACTCACTCACATTCACTCACACACACATTCACTCACTCATACACATTCACTCACAAATTCACTCACTCACAGTTACATTCACTCACACACACATTCACTCACACACACACACATTCAATTACACATTCACTCACTCACATACACACATTCACTCACACACTCACATTCACTCACACACACATTCAGTCACACTCACACACATTCACTCACACACACACAAACACACACACACATTCACTCACTCACATTCACTTACACATTCACTCACACACACATTCAATCACTCATACACATTCACTCACAAATTCACTCACTCACACACACATTCACTCACACACACACATTCACTCACTCACAAACATACATTCACTCTCACTCACATTCACTCACACACACATTCAGTCACACTCACACACACACAAATACACACACACGTTTACTCATTCACACATATTCACTTACACATTCACTCACACACACATTCACTCACACACACACACACACACACACAGACACACACACACAAACACATTCACACACTCATACACAGTCACTCACAAATTCACTCATTCACACACACATTCACTCACACACACACACACACACACACACACACATTCACTTACTCACACATTCACTTACACATTCACTCACTCACACAAACACACATTCACTCAAACACACATTCACTCACACACACATTCAGTCACTCTCACACACATCCACTCACACACACACATGTTCACTCACTCACACACATTCACTTACACATTCACTCACTCACACACACACATTCACTCACACACACATTCACTCATTCATACATATTCATTCACAAATTCACGCTCACAGACACATTCACTCACACACACACACATTCACTTATTCACACAAATTCACTTACACACTCACTCACTCCCATACACACATTCACTCACTCACTCACATTCACTCACACACACATTCAGTCACTCTCACACACATTCACTCACACACACACAAACACACACACATGTTCACTCACTCATACACATTCACTTACACATTCACTCACACACACATTCACTTACACACACTTTCACTCACTCACTCACATTCACTCACACACACATTCACTCACTCACACACATTCACTCACACACACATTCACTCACACACACACATTCACTCACACACACACACACACACACACACATTCACTTACTCACACACATTCACTTACACATTCACTAACACACACACATTCACACACATAAAAACACACACACACGTTCACTCACTCACACACATTCACTTACACATTCAATCACTCACACACACACACATTCACTCACTCACTCACATTCACTCACACACATTCAGTCACTCTCACACACATTCACACACACACACAAACACACATTCACTTACTCACACACATTCACTTACACATTCACACACTCTCACACACACATTCACTCACTCACTCACATTCACTCACACACATTCAGTCACTCTCACACACATTCACACACACACACAAACACACACACACGTTCACTCACTCACACACATTCACTTACACATTCACTCACTCACACACACACATTCACTCACTCACTCACAATCACTCACACGCATTCAGTCACTCTCACACACATTCACACTGACACACAAACACACACACACGTTCATTAACTCACACACATTCACTTACATATTAAATCACTCACACACACACACATTCACTCACACACACATTCACTCACTCATACACAATCACTCACAAATTCACTCACTCACAGACACATTCACTCACACACACATTCACTCACACACACACACACATTCACTTGCTCACACACATTCACTTACACATTCACTCACTCACACACACACATTCACTCACACACACATTCACTCACTCATAAACATTCTGTCACAAATTCACTCACTCACAGACACATTCACTCACACACACATTCACTCACACACACACACACATTCACTTACACATTCACTCACTCACACACATTCACTCACACACACACATTCACTCACACACACATTCACTCACTCACAGACGCATTCACATGCACATTCACTCACACACACACACAGACACACACACACAAACACATTCACACACACATTCACTCACTCATACACATTCTCTCACAAATTCACTCACTCACAGACACATTCACTCACACACACATTCACTCACGCACACACACACATTCGCTTACTCATACACATTCACTTACACATTCACTCATTCACACAAACACACGTTCACTCACTCACTCACATTCACTCACACACACATTCACTCACTCATACACATTCACTCACAAATTCACTCACTCACAGTTACATTCACTCACACACACATTCACTCACACACACACACATTCAATTACACATTCACTCACTCACATACACACATTCACTCACACACTCACATTCACTCACACACACATTCAGTCACACTCACACACATTCACTCACACACACACAAACACACACACACATTCACTCACTCACATTCACTTACACATTCACTCACACACACATTCAATCACTCATACACATTCACTCACAAATTCACTCACTCACACACACATTCACTCACACACACACATTCACTCACTCACTCACAAACATACATTCACTCTCACTCACATTCACTCACACACACATTCAGTCACACTCACACACACACAAATACACACACACACGTTTACTCACTCACACATATTCACTTACACATTCACTCACACACACATTCACTCACACACACACACACACACAGACACACACACACAAACACATTCACACACTCATACACAGTCACTCACAAATTCACTCATTCACACACACATTCACTCACACACACACACACACACACACATTCACTTACTCACACATTCACTTACACATTCACTCACTCACACAAACACACATTCACTCACTCACACATTCACTCACACACACATTCAGTCACTCTCACACACATCCACTCACACACACACATGTTCACTCACTCACACACATTCACTTACACATTCACTCACTCACACACACACATTCAATCACACACACATTCACTCATTCATACATATTCATTCACAAATTCACGCTCACAGACACATTCACTCACACACACATTCACTCACACACACATTCACTTACACATTCACTCACTCACACACACACACATTCACTCACACACACATTCACTCACTCATACACAATCACTCACAAATTCACTCACTCACAGACACATTCACTCACACACACATTCACTCACACACACACACACACATTCACTTGCTCACACACATTCACTTACACATTCACTCACTCACACACACACATTCACTTACACACACACATTCACTCACACACACATTCACTCACTCATACACATTCACTCACAAATTCACTCACTCACAGTTACATTCACTCACACACACATTCACTCACACACACACACATTCAATTACACATTCACTCACTCACATACACACATTCACTCACACACTCACATTCACTCACACACACATTCAGTCACACTCACACACATTCACTCACACACACACAAACACACACACACATTCACTCACTCACATTCACTTACACATTCACTCACACACACATTCAATCACTCATACACATTCACTCACAAATTCACTCACTCACACACACATTCACTCACACACACACATTCACTCACTCACAAACATACATTCACTCTCACTCACATTCACTCACACACACATTCAGTCACACTCACACACACACAAATACACACACACGTTTACTCATTCACACATATTCACTTACACATTCACTCACACACACATTCACTCACACACACACACACACACACACAGACACACACACACAAACACATTCACACACTCATACACAGTCACTCACAAATTCACTCATTCACACACACATTCACTCACACACACACACACACACACACACACATTCACTTACTCACACATTCACTTACACATTCACTCACTCACACAAACACACATTCACTCACTCACACATTCACTCACACACACATTCAGTCACTCTCACACACATCCACTCACACACACACATGTTCACTCACTCACACACATTCACTTACACATTCACTCACTCACACACACACATTCACTCACACACACATTCACTCATTCATACATATTCATTCACAAATTCACGCTCACAGACACATTCACTCACACACACACACATTCACTTATTCACACAAATTCACTTACACACTCACTCACTCCCATACACACATTCACTCACTCACTCACATTCACTCACACACACATTCAGTCACTCTCACACACATTCACTCACACACACACAAACACACACACATGTTCACTCACTCATACACATTCACTTACACATTCACTCACACACACATTCACTTACACACACTTTCACTCACTCACTCACATTCACTCACACACACATTCACTCACTCACACACATTCACTCACACACACATTCACTCACACACACACATTCACTCACACACACACACACACACACACACATTCACTTACTCACACACATTCACTTACACATTCACTAACACACACACATTCACACACATAAAAACACACACACACGTTCACTCACTCACACACATTCACTTACACATTCAATCACTCACACACACACACATTCACTCACTCACTCACATTCACTCACACACATTCAGTCACTCTCACACACATTCACACACACACACAAACACACATTCACTTACTCACACACATTCACTTACACATTCACACACTCTCACACACACATTCACTGACTCACTCACATTCACTCACACACATTCAGTCACTCTCACACACATTCACACACACACACAAACACACACACACGTTCACTCACTCACACACATTCACTTACACATTCACTCACTCACACACACACATTCACTCACTCACTCACAATCACTCACACGCATTCAGTCACTCTCACACACATTCACACTGACACACAAACACACACACACGTTCATTAACTCACACACATTCACTTACATATTAAATCACTCACACACACACACATTCACTCACACACACATTCACTCACTCATACACAATCACTCACAAATTCACTCACTCACAGACACATTCACTCACACACACATTCACTCACACACACACACACATTCACTTGCTCACACACATTCACTTACACATTCACTCACTCACACACACACATTCACTCACACACACATTCACTCACTCATAAACATTCTGTCACAAATTCACTCACTCACAGACACATTCACTCACACACACATTCACTCACACACACACACACATTCACTTACACATTCACTCACTCACACACATTCACTCACACACACACATTCACTCACACACACATTCACTCACTCACAGACGCATTCACATGCACATTCACTCACACACACACACAGACACACACACACAAACACATTCACACACACATTCACTCACTCATACACATTCTCTCACAAATTCACTCACTCACAGACACATTCACTCACACACACATTCACTCACGCACACACACACATTCGCTTACTCATACACATTCACTTACACATTCACTCATTCACACAAACACACGTTCACTCACTCACTCACATTCACTCACACACACATTCACTCACTCATACACATTCACTCACAAATTCACTCACTCACAGTTACATTCACTCACACACACATTCACTCACACACACACACATTCAATTACACATTCACTCACTCACATACACACATTCACTCACACACTCACATTCACTCACACACACATTCAGTCACACTCACACACATTCACTCACACACACACAAACACACACACACATTCACTCACTCACATTCACTTACACATTCACTCACACACACATTCAATCACTCATACACATTCACTCACAAATTCACTCACTCACACACACATTCACTCACACACACACATTCACTCACTCACAAACATACATTCACTCTCACTCACATTCACTCACACACACATTCAGTCACACTCACACACACACAAATACACACACACACGTTTACTCACTCACACATATTCACTTACACATTCACTCACACACACATTCACTCACACACACACACACACACAGACACACACACACAAACACATTCACACACTCATACACAGTCACTCACAAATTCACTCATTCACACACACATTCACTCACACACACACACACACACACACATTCACTTACTCACACATTCACTTACACATTCACTCACTCACACAAACACACATTCACTCACTCACACATTCACTCACACACACATTCAGTCACTCTCACACACATCCACTCACACACACACATGTTCACTCACTCACACACATTCACTTACACATTCACTCACTCACACACACACATTCAATCACACACACATTCACTCATTCATACATATTCATTCACAAATTCACGCTCACAGACACATTCACTCACACACACATTCACTCACACACACATTCACTTACACATTCACTCACTCACACACACACACATTCACTCACACACACATTCACTCACTCATACACAATCACTCACAAATTCACTCACTCACAGACACATTCACTCACACACACATTCACTCACACACACACACACACATTCACTTGCTCACACACATTCACTTACACATTCACTCACTCACACACACACATTCACTTACACACACACATTCACTCACACACACATTCACTCACTCATACACATTCACTCACAAATTCACTCTCTCACAGACACATTCACTCACACACACATTCACTTACTCACACACATTCACTTATACATTCACTCACACACACACACATTCACTCACACATTCACACACTCACAGACACATTCACATGCACATTCATTTACTCACACACACAATTACTTACACACAGACATTCACTCACACACACACATTCACTCACACAAACACACACACACAGACACACACACACAAACACATTTATACACACATTCACTCACTCATACACAGTCACTTAAATTCACTCACTCACAGATACATTCACTCACACACACACACACATCCACTTACTCACACACATTCACTTGCACATTCACTCACTCACACAAACACACATTCACTCACTCACTCACATTCAGTCACACACATATTCAATCACTCTCACACACATTCACTCACACACACACAAACACACACACATGTTCACTCACTCATACACATTCACTTACACATTCACTCACTCACACACATTCACTTACACACACTTTCACTCACTCACTCACATTCACTCACACATACATTCACTCACTCACACACATTTACTCACTCCCAAACACATTCACCCGCTCAGACTCATTTGTGCACATATTCACTCACTCACACACACATTCATTCTCTCACAGACTCATTCACACACATATTCACTCACTCACACACACATTCATTCACAACACACACACATTCACATGCACTCTCATACACACACACATAAAAACATTCACTCACACACACACACATTCACTCATACACACACACACAGACACACACAAACACATTCGCACACACATTCACTTACTCACACAAGTTCACTCACACATTCACTCACTCACACACACACATTCACTCACACACACACACACACATTCACTTACTCACACACATTCACTTACACATTCACACACTCACACACACACATTCACTCACTCACTCACATTCACTCACACACATTCAGTCGCTCTCACACACATTCACACACACACACAAACACACACACACGTTCACTCACACACATTCACTTACACATTAACTCACACACACACACACATTCACTCACACACACATTCACTCACTCATACACTATCACTTACAAATTCACTCACTCACAGACACATTCACTCACACACACATTCACTCACACACACACACACACACATTCATTTGCTCACACACATTCACTTACACATTCACTCACTCACACACACACATTCACTTACACACACACATTCACTCACACACACATTCACTCACTCATACACATTCACTCACAAATTCACTCACTCACAGACACATTCACTCACACACACATTCACTTAATCACACACATGCACTTACGCATTCACTCTCCCACATACATACATTCACTCACTCACTCACATTCACTCACATACACATTCAGTCACACTCACACACACACACAAACACACACACACATTCACTCACTCACACACATTCACTTACACATTCACTCACACACACACACATTCTCACACACACATTCACTCACTCATACACATTCACTCACAAATTCGCTCACTCACACACACATTCACTGACACACACACCTTCACTTACTCACACACATTCACTTACACATTCACTCACTCACAAAAATACATTCACTCTCACTCACATTCACTCAAACACACATTCAGTCACTCACACACACATGTTCACTCACACACACACACACATTCACTTATTCACACATATTCACTTACACATTCACTCACTCCCATACACACATTCACTCACTCACTCACATTCACTCACACACACATTCAGTCACACTCACACACATTCACTCACACACACACATTCACTTATTCACACATATTCACTTACACATTCACTCACTCCCATACACACATTCACTCACTCACTCACATTCACTCACACACACATTCAGTCACACTCACACACATTCACTCACACACACACAAACACACACACATGTTCACTCACACACTCATTCACTAACACATTCATTCACTTACACACAATCACTTACACACACTTTCACTCACTCACTCATATTCACTCACACACACATTCACTCACTCACAGACACATTCACTCACACACACATTCACTCACACACACACATTCACTTACTCACACACATTCACTTACACATTCACTCACACACACACACATTCACTCACACATTCACTCACTCACAGACACTTTCACATGCACATTCAGTTACTCACACACACAATTACTTACACACAGACATTCACTCACACACACACATTCACTCACACACACACACACAGACACACACACACAAACACATTCACACACACATTCACTCACTCATACACAGTCACTTAAATTTACTCACTCACAGATACATTCACTCACACACACACACACATTCACTTACTCACACACATTCACTTGCACATTCACTCACTCACACAAACACACATTCACTCACTCACTCACATTCAGTCACACACATATTCAGTCACTCTCACACACATTCACTCACACACACACAAACACACACACATGTTCACTCACTCACACACATTCACTTACACATTCACTCACTCACACACACACACATCCACTCACACACACATTCACTCACTCATACACATTCATTCACAAATTCACTCACTCACAGACACATGCACTCACACACACATTCACTTACACACACACATTCACTTACTCACATATTCACTTACACATTCACTCACTCCCATACACACATTCACTTACTCACTCACATTCACTCACACACACATTCAGTCACACTCACACACATTCACTCACACACACACAAACACACACACACTTTCACTCACTCACACACATTCACTTACACATTCACTCACACACACATTCACTTACACACACTTTCACTCACTCACTCATATTCACTCACACACACATTCACTCACTCACACACATTCACTCACACACACATTCACTCACACACACACATTCACTCACACACACACACACACACACACATTCACTTACTCACACACATTCATTTACACATTCACTCACACACACACACACATTCACTCACTCACTCACATTCACTCACACACATTCAGTCACTCTCACACACATTCACACACACAAAAACACACACACGTTCACTCGCTCACACACATTCACTTACACATTCACTCACTCACACACACATTCACTCACTCACTCACATTCACTCACACACATTCAGTCACTCTCACACACATTCACTCACACACACATTCACTCACTCATACACAATCACTCACAAATTCACTCACTCACAGACACATTCACTCACACACACATTCACTCACACACACACACACACATTCACTTGCTCACACACATTCACTTACACATTCACTCACTCACACACACACATTCACTTACACACACTTTCACTCACTCACTCACATTCACTCACACATACATTCACTCACTCACACACATTCACTCACTCACAAACACATTCACCCGCTCAGACTCATTTGTGCACATATACACTCACAAACACACACACATTCATTCTCTCACAGACTCACTCACACACACATTCACTCACACACACACAAACACACACACACATTCACTCACTCACATTCACTTACACATTCACTCACACACACATTCAATCACTCATACACATTCACTCACAAATTCACTCACTCACACACACATTCACTCACACACACACATTCACTCACTCACAAACATACATTCACTTTCACTCACATTCACTCACACACACATTCAGTCACACTCACACACACACAAATACACACACACACGTTTACTCATTCACACATATTCACTTACACATTCACTCACACACACATTCACTCACACACACACACACACAGACACACACACACAAACACATTCACACACTCATACACAGTCACTCACAAATTCACTCATTCACACACACATTCACTCACACACACACACACATACACACATTCACTTACTCACACATTCACTTACACATTCACTCACTCACACAAACACACATTCACTCACTCACACATTCACTCACACACACATTCAGTCACTCTCACACACATCCACTCACACACACACATGTTCACTCACTCACACACATTCACTTACACATTCACTCACTCACACACACACATTCACTCACACACACATTCACTCATTCATACATATTCATTCACAAATTCACGCTCACAGACACATTCACTCACACACACACACATTCACTTATTCACACAAATTCACTTACACACTCACTCACTCCCATATACACATTCACTCACTCACTCACATTCACTCACACACACATTCAGTCACTCTCACACACATTCACTCACACACACACAAACACACACACATGTTCACTCACTCATACACATTCACTTACACATTCACTCACTCACACACATTCACTTACACACACTTTCACTCACTCACTCACATTCACTCACACATACATTCACTCACTCACACACATTCACTCACTCACAAACACATTCACCCGCTCAGACTCATTTGTGCACATATACACTCACAAACACACACACATTCATTCTCTCACAGACTCACTCACACACATATTCACTCACTCACACACACATTCATTCACAAGACACACACATTCACATGCACTCTCATACACACACACATAAACACATTCACTCACACACACACACATTCACTCATACACACACACAGACACACACAAAAACATTCGCACACACATTCACTTACTCACACAAGTTCACTCACACATTCACTCACTCACACACACACATTCACTCACACACACACACACACATTCACTTACTCACACACATTCACTTACACATTCACACACTCACACACACACATTCACTCACTCACTCACATTCACTCACACACATTCAGTCGCTCTCACACACATTCACACACACACACAAACACACACACACGTTCACTCACTCACACACATTCACTTACACATTCACTCACTCACACACACACACATTCACTCACACACACATTCACTCACTCATACACAATCACTCACAAATTCACTCACTCACAGACACATTCACTCACACACACATTCACTCACACACACACACACACATTCACTTGCTCACACACATATACTTACACATTCACTCACTCACACACACACATTCACTTACACACACACATTCACTCACACACACATTCACTCACTCATACACATTCACTCACAAATTCACTCACTCACAGACACATTCACTCACTCATACACATTCACTCACAAATTCACTCACTCACAGACACATTCACTCACACACACATTCACTTACTCACACACATTCACTTACACATTCACTCACACACACACACACACATTCACTCACACATTCACTCACTCACAGACACATTCACATGCACATTCAGTTACTCACACACACACATTCACTCACACAAACACACACACACAGACACACACACACAAACACATTCACACACACATTCACTCACTCATACACAGTCACTTAAATTCACTCACTCACAGATACATTCACTCACACACACACACACATTCACTTACTCACACACATTCACTTGCACATTCACTCACTCACACAAACACACATTCACTCACTCACTCACATTCAGTCACACACATATTCAATCACTCTCACACACATTCACTCACACACACACAAACACACACACATGTTCACTCACTCACACACATTCACTTACACATTCACTCACTCACACACATTCACTTACACACACTTTCACTCACTCACTCACATTCACTCACACATACATTCACTCACTCACACACATTCACTCACTCCCAAACACATTCACCCGCTCAGACTCATTTGTGCACATATTCACTCACTCACACACACATTCATTCTCTCACAGACTCACTCACACACATATTCACTCACTCACACACACATTCATTCACAACACACACACATTCACATGCACTCTCATACACACACACATAAACACATTCACTCACACACACACATTCACTCATACACACACACACAGACACACACAAACACATTCGCGCACACATTCACTTACTCACACAAGTTCACTCACACATTCACTCACTCACACACACACATTCACTCACACACACACACACACATTCACTTACTCACACACATTCACTTACACATTCACACACTCACACACACACATTCACTCACTCACTCACATTCACTCACACACATTCAGTCGCTCTCACACACATTCACACACACACACACACACACACACACGTTCACTCACACACATTCACTTACACATTAACTCACTCACACACACACACATTCACTCACACACACATTCACTCACTCATACACAATCACTCACAAATTCACTCACTCACAGACACATTCAGTCACACACACATTCACTCACACACACACACACACACATTCATTTGCTCACACACATTCACTTACACATTCACTCACACACACACACATTCACTTACACACACACATTCACTCACACACACATTCACTCACTCATACACATTCACTCACAAATTCACTCACTCACAGACACATTCACTCACACACACATTCACTTACTCACACACATGCACTTACGCATTCACTCTCCCACATACATACATTGACTCACTCACTCACATTCACTCACATACACATTCAGTCACACTCACACACACACACAAACACACACACACATTCACTCACTCACACACATTCACTTACACATTCACTCACACACACACACATTCACTCACACACACATTCACTCACTCATACACATTCACTCACAAATTCGCTCACTCACACACACATTCACTCACACACACACCTTCACTCAGTCACAAACATACATTCACTCTCACTCACATTCACTCAAACACACATTCAGTCACTCACACACACATTCACTCACACACACACACATTCACTTATTCACACATATTCACTTACACATTCACTCACTCCCATACACACATTCACTCACTCACTCACATTCACTCACACACACATTCAGTCACACTCACACACACTCACTCACACACACACATTCACTTATTCACACATATTCACTTACACATTCACTCACTCCCATACACACATTCACTCACTCACTCAGATTCACTCACACACACATTCAGTCACACTCACACACATTCACTCACCCACACACAAACACACACACACATTCACTCACTCACATTCACACACACATTCACTCACACACACATTCAATCACTCATACACATTCACTCACAAATTCACTCACTCACACACACATTCACTCACACACACACATTCACTCACTCACAAACATACATTCACTCTCACTCACATTCACTCACACACACATTCAGTCACACTCACACACACACAAATACACACACACGTTTACTCACTCACACATATTCACTTACACATTCACTCACACACACATTCACTCACACACACACACACACACACAGACACACACACACAAACACATTCACACACACATACACAGTCACTCACAAATTCACTCATTCACACACACATTCACTCACACACACACACACACACACATTCACTTACTCACACATTCACTTACACATTCACTCACTCACACAAACACACATTCACTCACTCACACATTCACTCACACACACATTCAGTCACTCTCACACACATCCACTCACACACACACATGTTCACTCACTCACACACATTCACTTACACATTCACTCACTCACACACACACATTCACTCACACACACATTCACTCATTCATACATATTCATTCACAAATTCACGCTCACAGACACATTCACTCACACACACACACATTCACTTATTCACACAAATTCACTTACACACTCACTCACTCCCATACACACATTCACTCACTCACTCACATTCACTCACACACACATTCAGTCACTCTCACACACATTCACTCACACACACACAAACACACACACATGTTCACTCACTCATACACATTCACTTACACATTCACTCACTCACACACATTCACTTACACACACTTTCACTCACTCACTCACATTCACTCACACATACATTCACTCACTCACACACATTCACTCACTCACAAACACATTCACCCGCTCAGACTCATTTGTGCACATATACACTCACAAACACACACACATTCATTCTCTCACAGACTCACTCACACACATATTCACTCACTCACACACACATTCATTCACAACACACACACATTCACATGCACTCTCATACACACACACATAAACACATTCACTCACACACACACACATTCACTCATACACACACACAGACACACACAAAAACATTCGCACACACATTCACTTACTCACACAAGTTCACTCACACATTCACTCACTCACACACACACATTCACTCACACACACACACACACATTCACTTACTCACACACATTCACTTACACATTCACACACTCACACACACACATTCACTCACTCACTCACATTCACTCACACACATTCAGTCGCTCTCACACACATTCACAAACACACACAAACACACACACACGTTCACTCACACACACATTCACTTACACATTCACTCACTCACACACACACACATTCACTCACACACACATTCACTCACTCATACACAATCACTCACAAATTCACTCACTCACAGACACATTCACTCACACACACATTCACTCACACACACACACACACATTCACTTGCTCACACACATTCACTTACACATTCACTCACTCACACACACACATTCACTTACACACACACATTCACTCACACACACATTCACTCACTCATACACATTCACTCACAAATTCACTCTCTCACAGACACATTCACTCACACACACATTCACTTACTCACACACATTCACTTATACATTCACTCACACACACACACATTCACTCACACATTCACACACTCACAGACACATTCACATGCACATTCATTTACTCACACACACAATTACTTACACACAGACATTCACTCACACACACACATTCACTCACACAAACACACACACACAGACACACACACACAAACACATTTATACACACATTCACTCACTCATACACAGTCACTTAAATTCACTCACTCACAGATACATTCACTCACACACACACACACATTCACTTACTCACACACATTCACTTGCACATTCACTCACTCACACAAACACACATTCACTCACTCACTCACATTCAGTCACACACATATTCAATCACTCTCACACACATTCACTCACACACACACAAACACACACACATGTTCACTCACTCATACACATTCACTTACACATTCACTCACTCACACACATTCACTTACACACACTTTCACTCACTCACTCACATTCACTCACACATACATTCACTCACTCACACACATTCACTCACTCCCAAACACATTCACCCGCTCAGACTCATTTGTGCACATATTCACTCACTCACACACACATTCATTCTCTCACAGACTCATTCACACACATATTCACTCACTCACACACACATTCATTCACAACACACACACATTCACATGCACTCTCATACACACACACATAAAAACATTCACTCACACACACACACATTCACTCATACACACACACACAGACACACACAAACACATTCGCACACACATTCACTTACTCACACAAGTTCACTCACACATTCACTCACTCACACACACACATTCACTCACACACACACACACATTCACTTACTCACACACATTCACTTACACATTCACACACTCACACACACACATTCACTCACTCACTCACATTCACTCACACACATTCAGTCGCTCTCACACACATTCACACACACACACAAACACACACACACGTTCACTCACACACATTCACTTACACATTAACTCACTCACACACACACACATTCACTCACACACACATTCACTCACTCATACACAATCACTTACAAATTCACTCACTCACAGACACATTCACTCACACACACATTCACTCACACACACACACACACACATTCATTTGCTCACACACATTCACTTACACATTCACTCACTCACACACACACATTCACTTACACACACACATTCACTCACACACACATTCACTCACTCATACACATTCACTCACAAATTCACTCACTCACAGACACATTCACTCACACACACATTCACTTAATCACACACATGCACTTACGCATTCACTCTCCCACATACATACATTCACTCACTCACTCACATTCACTCACATACACATTCAGTCACACTCACACACACACACAAACACACACACACATTCACTCACTCACACACATTCACTTACACATTCACTCACACACACACACATTCTCACACACACATTCACTCACTCATACACATTCACTCACAAATTCGCTCACTCACACACACATTCACTGACACACACACCTTCACTTACTCACACACATTCACTTACACATTCACTCACTCACAAAAATACATTCACTCTCACTCACATTCACTCAAACACACATTCAGTCACTCACACACACATGTTCACTCACACACACACACACATTCACTTATTCACACATATTCACTTACACATTCACTCACTCCCATACACACATTCACTCACTCACTCACATTCACTCACACACACATTCAGTCACACTCACACACATTCACTCACACACACACATTCACTTATTCACACATATTCACTTACACATTCACTCACTCCCATAAACACATTCACTCACTCACTCACATTCACTCACACACACATTCAGTCACACTCACACACATTCACTCACACACACACAAACACACACACATGTTCACTCACACACTCATTCACTTACACATTCATTCACTTACACACAATCACTTACACACACTTTCACTCACTCACTCATATTCACTCACACACACATTCACTCACTCACAGACACATTCACTCACACACACATTCACTCACACACACACATTCACTTACTCACACACATTCACTTACACATTCACTCACACACACACACACATTCACTCACACATTCACTCACTCACATGCACTTTCACATGCACATTCAGTTACTCACACACACAATTACTTACACACAGACATTCACTCACACACACACATTCACTCACACACACACACACAGACACACACACACAAACACATTCACACACACATTCACTCACTCATACACAGTCACTTAAATTTACTCACTCACAGATACATTCACTCACACACACACACACATTCACTTACTCACACACATTCACTTGCACATTCACTCACTCACACAAACACACATTCACTCACTCACTCACATTCAGTCACACACATATTCAGTCACTCTCACACACATTCACTCACACACACACAAACACACACACATGTTCACTCACTCACACACATTCACTTACACATTCACTCACTCACACACACACACATCCACTCACACACACATTCACTCACTCATACACATTCATTCACAAATTCACTCACTCACAGACACATGCACTCACACACACATTCACTTACACACACACATTCACTTACTCACATATTCACTTACACATTCACTCACTCCCATACACACATTCACTTACTCACTCACATTCACTCACACACACATTCAGTCACACTCACACACATTCACTCACACACACACAAACACACACACACTTTCACTCACTCACACACATTCACTTACACATTCACTCACACACACATTCACTTACACACACTTTCACTCACTCACTCATATTCACTCACACACACATTCACTCACTCACACACATTCACTCACACACACATTCACTCACACACACACATTCACTCACACACACACACACACACACACATTCACTTACTCACACACATTCATTTACACATTCACTCACACACACACACACATTCACTCACTCACTCACATTCACTCACACACATTCAGTCACTCTCACACACATTCACACACACAAAAACACACACACGTTCACTCGCTCACACACATTCACTTACACATTCACTCACTCACACACACATTCACTCACTCACTCACATTCACTCACACACATTCAGTCACTCTCACACACATTCACTCACACACACATTCACTCACTCATACACAATCACTCACAAATTCACTCACTCACAGACACATTCACTCACACACACATTCACTCACACACACACACACACATTCACTTGCTCACACACATTCACTTACACATTCACTCACTCACACACATTCACTTACACACACACATTCACTCACACACACATTCACTCACTCATACACATTCACTCACAAATTCACTCACTCACAGACATATTCACTCACACACACATTCACTTACTCACACACATGCACTAACACATTCACTCACTCACATACATACATTCACTCACTCACATTCACTCACACACACATTCAGTCACACTCACACATTCACACACACACACAAACACACACACACATTCACTCACTCACACACATTCACTTACACATTCACTCACACACACACACTTTCACTCACATACACATTCACTCACTCATACACATTCACTCACAAATTCGCTCACTCACACACACATTCACTCACACACACACCTTCACTTAGTCACACACAGTCACTTACACATTCACTCACTCACAAAAATACATTCACTCTCACTCACATTCACTCAAACACACATTCAGTCACTCTCACACACATTCATTCACACACACACACATTCACTTATTCACACATATTCACTTACACATTCACTCACTCCCATACACACATTCACTCACTCACTCACATTCACTCACACACACATTCAGTCACACTCACACACATTCACTTATTCACACATATTCACTTACACATTCACTCACTCCCATACACACATTCACTCACTCACTCACATTCACTCACACACACATTCAGTCACACTCACACACATTCACTCACACACACACAAACACACACACATGTTCACTCACACACACATTCACTTACACATTCACTCACTTACACAAAATCACTTGCACACACTTTCACTCACTCACTCATATTCACTCACACACACATTCACTCACACACACACATTCACTTACTCACACACATTCACTTACACATTCACTCACACACTCACACACATTCACTCACACATTCACTCACTCACAGACACATTCACATGCACATTCAGTTACTCACACACACAATTACTTACGCACAGACATTCACTCACACACACACATTCACTCACACACACACACACACACAGACACACACACACAAACACATTCACACACACATTCACTCACTCATACACAGTCACTTAAATTCACTCACTCACAGATACATTCACTCACACACACATTCACTCACACACACACACACATTCACTTACACACATTCACTTACTCACACACATTCACTTGCACATTCACTCACTCACACAAACACACATTCACTCACTCACTCACATTCAGTCACACACATATTCAGTCACTCTCACACACATTCACTCACACACACACAAACACACACACATGTTCACTCACTCACACACATTCACTTACACATTCACTCACTTACACACACACACATCCACTCACAAACACATTCACTCACTCATACACATTCATTCACAAATTCACTCACTCACAGACACATGCACTCACACACACATTCACTCACACACACACATTCACTTACTCACATATTCACTTACACATTCACTCACTCCCATACACACATTCGCTTACTCACTCACATTCACTCACACACACATTCAGTCACACTCACACACATTCACTCACACACACACAAACACACACACATGTTCACTCACTCACACACATTCACTTACACATTCACTCACACACACATTCACTTACACACACTTTCACTCACTCACTCACATTCACTCACACACACATTCACTCACTCACACACATTCACTCACACACACATTCACTCACACACACACATTCACTCACACAGACACACACACACACACACACACATTCACTTACACACACACATTCACACACACAAAAACACACACACACGTTCACTCACTCACACACATTCACTTACACATTCACTCACTCACACACACACACATTCACTCACTCACTCACATTCACTCACACACATTCAGTCACTCTCATACACATTCACACACACACACAAACACACACACATGTTCACTCACTCACACACATTCACTTACACATTCACTCACTCACACACACACACATTCACTCACAAACACATTCACTCACTCATACACATTCAGTCACAAATTCACTCACTCACAGACACATTCACTCACACACACATTCACTCACACACACACACATTCACTTACACATTCACTCACTCACACACATTCACTCACACACACACATTCACTCACACACACATTCACTCACTCACAGACGCATTCACATGCACATTCACTCACACACACACACACAGACACACACACACAAACACATTCACACACACATTCACTCACTCATACACATTCTCTCACAAATTCACTCACTCACAGACACATTCACTCACACACACATTCACTTACTCATACACATTCACTTACACATTCACTCATTCACACAAACACACGTTCATTCACTCACTCACATTCACTCACACACACATTCACTCACTCACACACATTCACTCACTCACACACACACATTCACTCACACACACACACACACATTCACTTACACACACACATTCACTCACTCACTCACATTCACTCACACACATTCAGTCGCTCTCACACACATTCACACACACACACAAACACACACACACGTTCACTCACTCACACACATTCACTTACAAATTCACTCACTCACACACACACATTCACTCACTCACTCACAATCACTCACACACACATTCAGTCACTCTCACACACATCCACTCACACACACACATGTTCACTCACTCACACACATTCACTTACACATTCACTCACTCACACACACACATTCACTCACACACACATTCACTCATTCATACATATTCATTCACAAATTCACGCTCACAGACACATTCACTCACACACACACACATTCACTTATTCACACAAATTCACTTACACACTCACTCACTCCCATACACACATTCACTCACTCACTCACATTCACTCACACACACATTCAGTCACTCTCACACACATTCACTCACACACACACAAACACACACACATGTTCACTCACTCATACACATTCACTTACACATTCACTCACTCACACACATTCACTTACACACACTTTCACTCACTCACTCACATTCACTCACACATACATTCACTCACTCACACACATTCACTCACTCACAAACACATTCACCCGCTCAGACTCATTTGTGCACATATACACTCACAAACACACACACATTCATTCTCTCACAGACTCACTCACACACATATTCACTCACTCACACACACATTCATTCACAACACACACACATTCACATGCACTCTCATACACACACACATAAACACATTCACTCACACACACACACATTCACTCATACACACACACAGACACACACAAAAACATTCGCACACACATTCACTTACTCACACAAGTTCACTCACACATTCACTCACTCACACACACACATTCACTCACACACACACACACACATTCACTTACTCACACACATTCACTTACACATTCACACACTCACACACACACATTCACTCACTCACTCACATTCACTCACACACATTCAGTCGCTCTCACACACATTCACAAACACACACAAACACACACACACGTTCACTCACACACACATTCACTTACACATTCACTCACTCACACACACACACATTCACTCACACACACATTCACTCACTCATACACAATCACTCACAAATTCACTCACTCACAGACACATTCACTCACACACACATTCACTCACACACACACACACACATTCACTTGCTCACACACATTCACTTACACATTCACTCACTCACACACACACATTCACTTACACACACACATTCACTCACACACACATTCACTCACTCATACACATTCACTCACAAATTCACTCTCTCACAGACACATTCACTCACACACACATTCACTTACTCACACACATTCACTTATACATTCACTCACACACACACACATTCACTCACACATTCACACACTCACAGACACATTCACATGCACATTCATTTACTCACACACACAATTACTTACACACAGACATTCACTCACACACACACATTCACTCACACAAACACACACACACAGACACACACACACAAACACATTTATACACACATTCACTCACTCATACACAGTCACTTAAATTCACTCACTCACAGATACATTCACTCACACACACACACACATTCACTTACTCACACACATTCACTTGCACATTCACTCACTCACACAAACACACATTCACTCACTCACTCACATTCAGTCACACACATATTCAATCACTCTCACACACATTCACTCACACACACACAAACACACACACATGTTCACTCACTCATACACATTCACTTACACATTCACTCACTCACACACATTCACTTACACACACTTTCACTCACTCACTCACATTCACTCACACATACATTCACTCACTCACACACATTCACTCACTCCCAAACACATTCACCCGCTCAGACTCATTTGTGCACATATTCACTCACTCACACACACATTCATTCTCTCACAGACTCATTCACACACATATTCACTCACTCACACACACATTCATTCACAACACACACACATTCACATGCACTCTCATACACACACACATAAAAACATTCACTCACACACACACACATTCACTCATACACACACACACAGACACACACAAACACATTCGCACACACATTCACTTACTCACACAAGTTCACTCACACATTCACTCACTCACACACACACATTCACTCACACACACACACACACATTCACTTACTCACACACATTCACTTACACATTCACACACTCACACACACACATTCACTCACTCACTCACATTCACTCACACACATTCAGTCGCTCTCACACACATTCACACACACACACAAACACACACACACGTTCACTCACACACATTCACTTACACATTAACTCACTCACACACACACACATTCACTCACACACACATTCACTCACTCATACACAATCACTTACAAATTCACTCACTCACAGACACATTCACTCACACACACATTCACTCACACACACACACACACACATTCATTTGCTCACACACATTCACTTACACATTCACTCACTCACACACACACATTCACTTACACACACACATTCACTCACACACACATTCACTCACTCATACACATTCACTCACAAATTCACTCACTCACAGACACATTCACTCACACACACATTCACTTAATCACACACATGCACTTACGCATTCACTCTCCCACATACATACATTCACTCACTCACTCACATTCACTCACATACACATTCAGTCACACTCACACACACACACAAACACACACACACATTCACTCACTCACACACATTCACTTACACATTCACTCACACACACACACATTCTCACACACACATTCACTCACTCATACACATTCACTCACAAATTCGCTCACTCACACACACATTCACTGACACACACACCTTCACTTACTCACACACATTCACTTACACATTCACTCACTCACAAAAATACATTCACTCTCACTCACATTCACTCAAACACACATTCAGTCACTCACACACACATGTTCACTCACACACACACACACATTCACTTATTCACACATATTCACTTACACATTCACTCACTCCCATACACACATTCACTCACTCACTCACATTCACTCACACACACATTCAGTCACACTCACACACATTCACTCACACACACACATTCACTTATTCACACATATTCACTTACACATTCACTCACTCCCATAAACACATTCACTCACTCACTCACATTCACTCACACACACATTCAGTCACACTCACACACATTCACTCACACACACACAAACACACACACATGTTCACTCACACACTCATTCACTTACACATTCATTCACTTACACACAATCACTTACACACACTTTCACTCACTCACTCATATTCACTCACACACACATTCACTCACTCACAGACACATTCACTCACACACACATTCACTCACACACACACATTCACTTACTCACACACATTCACTTACACATTCACTCACACACACACACACATTCACTCACACATTCACTCACTCACATGCACTTTCACATGCACATTCAGTTACTCACACACACAATTACTTACACACAGACATTCACTCACACACACACATTCACTCACACACACACACACAGACACACACACACAAACACATTCACACACACATTCACTCACTCATACACAGTCACTTAAATTTACTCACTCACAGATACATTCACTCACACACACACACACATTCACTTACTCACACACATTCACTTGCACATTCACTCACTCACACAAACACACATTCACTCACTCACTCACATTCAGTCACACACATATTCAGTCACTCTCACACACATTCACTCACACACACACAAACACACACACATGTTCACTCACTCACACACATTCACTTACACATTCACTCACTCACACACACACACATCCACTCACACACACATTCACTCACTCATACACATTCATTCACAAATTCACTCACTCACAGACACATGCACTCACACACACATTCACTTACACACACACATTCACTTACTCACATATTCACTTACACATTCACTCACTCCCATACACACATTCACTTACTCACTCACATTCACTCACACACACATTCAGTCACACTCACACACATTCACTCACACACACACAAACACACACACACTTTCACTCACTCACACACATTCACTTACACATTCACTCACACACACATTCACTTACACACACTTTCACTCACTCACTCATATTCACTCACACACACATTCACTCACTCACACACATTCACTCACACACACATTCACTCACACACACACATTCACTCACACACACACACACACACACACATTCACTTACTCACACACATTCATTTACACATTCACTCACACACACACACACATTCACTCACTCACTCACATTCACTCACACACATTCAGTCACTCTCACACACATTCACACACACAAAAACACACACACGTTCACTCGCTCACACACATTCACTTACACATTCACTCACTCACACACACATTCACTCACTCACTCACATTCACTCACACACATTCAGTCACTCTCACACACATTCACTCACACACACATTCACTCACTCATACACAATCACTCACAAATTCACTCACTCACAGACACATTCACTCACACACACATTCACTCACACACACACACACACATTCACTTGCTCACACACATTCACTTACACATTCACTCACTCACACACATTCACTTACACACACACATTCACTCACACACACATTCACTCACTCATACACATTCACTCACAAATTCACTCACTCACAGACATATTCACTCACACACACATTCACTTACTCACACACATGCACTAACACATTCACTCACTCACATACATACATTCACTCACTCACATTCACTCACACACACATTCAGTCACACTCACACATTCACACACACACACAAACACACACACACATTCACTCACTCACACACATTCACTTACACATTCACTCACACACACACACTTTCACTCACATACACATTCACTCACTCATACACATTCACTCACAAATTCGCTCACTCACACACACATTCACTCACACACACACCTTCACTTAGTCACACACAGTCACTTACACATTCACTCACTCACAAAAATACATTCACTCTCACTCACATTCACTCAAACACACATTCAGTCACTCTCACACACATTCATTCACACACACACACATTCACTTATTCACACATATTCACTTACACATTCACTCACTCCCATACACACATTCACTCACTCACTCACATTCACTCACACACACATTCAGTCACACTCACACACATTCACTTATTCACACATATTCACTTACACATTCACTCACTCCCATACACACATTCACTCACTCACTCACATTCACTCACACACACATTCAGTCACACTCACACACATTCACTCACACACACACAAACACACACACATGTTCACTCACACACACATTCACTTACACATTCACTCACTTACACAAAATCACTTGCACACACTTTCACTCACTCACTCATATTCACTCACACACACATTCACTCACACACACACATTCACTTACTCACACACATTCACTTACACATTCACTCACACACTCACACACATTCACTCACACATTCACTCACTCACAGACACATTCACATGCACATTCAGTTACTCACACACACAATTACTTACGCACAGACATTCACTCACACACACACATTCACTCACACACACACACACACACAGACACACACACACAAACACATTCACACACACATTCACTCACTCATACACAGTCACTTAAATTCACTCACTCACAGATACATTCACTCACACACACATTCACTCACACACACACACACATTCACTTACACACATTCACTTACTCACACACATTCACTTGCACATTCACTCACTCACACAAACACACATTCACTCACTCACTCACATTCAGTCACACACATATTCAGTCACTCTCACACACATTCACTCACACACACACAAACACACACACATGTTCACTCACTCACACACATTCACTTACACATTCACTCACTTACACACACACACATCCACTCACAAACACATTCACTCACTCATACACATTCATTCACAAATTCACTCACTCACAGACACATGCACTCACACACACATTCACTCACACACACACATTCACTTACTCACATATTCACTTACACATTCACTCACTCCCATACACACATTCGCTTACTCACTCACATTCACTCACACACACATTCAGTCACACTCACACACATTCACTCACACACACACAAACACACACACATGTTCACTCACTCACACAC